>NC_134876.1:42740311-42747811 GCF_041734735.1 Babylonia areolata | reverse complement strand
GTGTGTGTGTGAGAGAGAGAGAGAGAGAGAGAGAGAGAGAGAGAGAGAGAGTGTCTGTGTGTGCAGTAAAGAAAAATCCAGAGAAATGAAAGACACATGGTTAAGGGATGGGTGGTGGGGTGGGGGTGGGGGCGGTGTCAGTTCTGTGGTATGTGTTCACCACAGGAAGGGAAAATCAAAGTGTGTATAGATTATAGACCTTGCTCTATCACACGTGTTTTCACACGTGCGCTAGCTTCCTGAGCAAACAGCAGCACCGGAAGTTGGCGCTACTGTTTACACCCCACAGGCGGATGTGACTCGTCATTGCCGCATCCGATTCAAATCCACCTGCATTGTGGCCGACAGAAGTGGAGCAGCTACCAGGCTGCACGTGCTGACTGTCGATTCCAATATGTGAGGAGATAGCGAGTGTTGGCGAAATACCCATCCCTGTCCCTGTCTTTTTGTTTTTCTTTTGGTTTTATTCGGTCTCTTTCTCAGAATGTCATAAATGACATAATATAAGATCGTTGACTAAACCGTGTCACTGCATTATTTAAGAGGTTTTTGTTTCGTTTGTTTGTTACCGATTTGTTTGTTTTTTTTCTTAGTTTACATTGCCATACAGTTTGATGTGGTGTCTGCACTACGGGTGGCAAGCACAATAACAGAAGCGTTCGTGACAGAAACAACAACGACACAACACATTCGTCACGTGGAGTGACGGCCTAGAGGTAACGCGTCCGCCTAGGAAGCGAGAGAATCTGTGCGCGCTGGTTCGAATCGCGGCACAGCCCCCGAAATTTTCTCCCCCTCCACTAGACCTTGAGTGGTGGTCTGGACGCTAGTCATTCGGATGAGACGATAAACCGAGGTCCCGTGTGCAGCATGCACTTAGCGCACGTAAAAGAACCCACGGCAACAAAAGGGTTGTTCCTGGCAAAATTCTGTAGAAAAATCCACTTCAATAGGAAAAACAAATAAAACTGCCCACAGGAAAAATACAAAAAAATGGGTGGCGCTGTAGTATGGCGACGCGCTCTCCCTGGGGAGAGCAGCCCGAATTTCACACAGAGAAATCTGTTGTGATAAAAAGAAATACAAATACAAATACAAATATTCACAAGAAAGAACAAGAGAGGCAAGGCCTTCAAGACTCACTTGTGACTGAGAGTAAAACACACAAGCTTTTTATGTATTGAGAATAATTTCAAAATGTAATGTTTAAGATGAGGAAGATCAGTTTAAAGCAAATTAAGTCCCCTAGCATTAATTACAGAGTAATTTCCCTTCTTTACTTTTCTGCACCAAAACGTTTGCAAAATAAATAAAACTTCCATGCTTAGCAAAAGAAGTTCCTGTTTGAACAAAAAATGATAATAATGACTGCTCTTGTTGTTGGGCCAGAATATCAGATCAAAGTGCCAAGTTTAGATAATACAAAAAATATAAATATAATAGTAAATGCAGTTTGCATATAATTAGGCTTCATTATTTATTTTTGGGGCCCATCCCAGAGGTGCAATATTGTTTTAAACAAGATGACTGTAAAGAACTGAATTTTTCCTATTTTTATGCCTAATTTGGTGTCAACTGACAAAGTATTTGCAGAGAAAATGTCAATGTTAAAGTTTACCACACACACACACACACACACACACACAGACAACCGAACACCGGGTTAAAACATAGACTCACTTTGTTTACACAAGTGAGTCAAAAAAGCACACGAGCTGTTCTTTAGGATGATTAGTTAGGTATTCAGGCAGGATGAGGCTCCAGCACAATGAAATACGACAATGAAAAATCAAAGATCGTAGAGGCTGTTCTCAGCCGAGCGAACTCCTTTGATAACAAATGAAAAATCAAAGATCGTACAGGCTCTTCTCAGCCGAGCGAACTCCTTTGATAACAAATGAAAAATCAAAGATCGTAGAGGCTGTTCTCAGCCGAGCGAACTCCTTTGATAACAAATGAAAAATCAAAGATCGTAGAGGCTGTTCTCAGCCGAGCGAATTCCTTTGATAACAAATGAAAAATCAAAGATCGTAGAGGCTGTTCTCAGCCGAGCGAACTCCTTTGATAACAAATAAAAAATCGAAGATCGTAGAGGCTGTTCTCAGCCGAGCGAACTCCTTTGATAACAAATGAAAAATCAAAGATCGTAGAGGCTGTTCTCAGCCGAGCTTTGATAACAAATGAAAAATCAAAGATCGTAGAGGCTGTTCTCAGCCGAGCGAACTCCTTTGATAACAAATGAAAAATCAAAGATCGTAGAGGCTATTCTCAGCCGAGCGAACACCTCTGATAACAAATGAAAAATCAAAGATCGTACAGACTATTCTCAGCCGAGCAAGCTCCTTTGATAACATATTTCATTCACGTTTTAAACTCCAGTTCCGTTCGGAACTTCACTTTGATCAACCTGGTTTTAGGCCGTTATTGTTTGTTGGGCTGACGACGAGCTGAAGCCCTTTTCTTACTGTTTTGCTTTGTGTTGTGTTCTGTTGTATTGTATAACTTTTCATTACAACATTTTTTTT
This sequence comes from Babylonia areolata, assembly GCF_041734735.1. Lineage (NCBI taxonomy): Eukaryota > Metazoa > Mollusca > Gastropoda > Neogastropoda > Buccinidae > Babylonia > Babylonia areolata. Next base: position 42,745,286 of record NC_134876.1, on the reverse strand, counting down.
TCAGTGTGGAATTCGGATTGCTTTCTCCGAGCAGAGAGTGCCACCAAAGTGCGGCTTTTTCTTCTTTTTTGTCTGTAAGTGTTGTGGTGTGTGTGTGTGTGTGTGTGTGTGTGTGTGTGTGTGTGTGTGTGTGTGTGTGTGTGTGTGTGTATTTGTGTATGTTTTGTCTGCAAGTGTATTTATTTTGCTATCTGAGTGAATATTTCTTTACGATATGGGACAACTCTTTAGTTGCCGTTGTTTGTTAGGGCATGCTATGAGCTGCACATGGGACCTCTGTTTAACTTTTCATCCGAAAGACTGGCACCCAAACCACCACGCCAGTTCTTGTAGGTGGGTGGGGGGGTTGGGGGAGGGGGCAAGAAAACCAAGAACTGGGAGGCTAGAAAACCATGTCCTTGTGAAACTCGAGCCCCCGAACTCTTGCTTCTGCGCCAGGTGCATCAAAACTAGCTCGCGGCTTCTTGAGCAACACCCTCAGTGAAGCAAAAGCTTATGGCAGTGAACGCAATGTGTCCTTGCATCGGAACGCCTCGGCGGATACAGTGGATGCGTGAAACCTAAAGCACAAAATCTCTGTGTTGCAGTGGATGCGTGAAACTTAAAGCACAAAATCTCTGTGTTGGAGTGGATGTGTGAAACCTAAAGCACAAAATCTCTGTGTTGCAATGGATGCGTGAATCTTAAAGCACAAAATCTATGTGTTGGAGTGGATGCATGAAACTTAAAGCACAAAATCTCTGTGATGCAGTGGATGCGTGAAACTTAAAGCACAAAATCTCTGTGTTGCAGTGGATGCGTGAAACTTAAAGCACAAAATGTCTGTGTTGGAGTGGATGTGTGAAACCTAAAGCACAAAATCTCTGTGTTGCAATGGATGCGTGAATCTTAAAGCACAAAATCTATGTGTTGGAGTGGATGCATGAAACTTAAAGCACAAAATCTCTGTGATGCAGTGGATGTGTGAAACGTAAAGCGCAAAATCTCTGCGTTGCAGTGGATGTGTGAAACTTAAAGCACAAAATGTCTGTGTTGCAGTGGATGCGTGAAACCTAAAGCACAAAATGTCTGTGTCGCAATGGATTCGTGAATCTTAAAGCACAAAATCTCTGTGTTGGAGTGGATGTGTGAAACCTAAAGCACAAAATCTCTGTGTTGCAATGGATGCGTGAATCTTAAAGCACAAAATCTCTGTGATGCAGTGGGTGCGTGAAACTTAAAGCACAAAATGTCTGCGTTGCAGTGGATGCGTGAAACTTAAAGCACAAAATCTCTGTGATGCAGTGGATGTGTGAAACTTAAAGCACAAAATCTATGTGATGCAGTGGATGCGTGAAACTTAAAGCACAAAATCTCTGTGATGCAGTGGATGCGTGAAACTTAAAGCACAAAATCTCTGTGATGCAGTGGATGCGTGAAACTTAAAGCACAAAATCTCTGTGTTGCAGTGGATGCGTGAAACTTAAAGCACAAAATCTATGTGATGCAGTGGATGCACGAAACTTAAAGTACAATTCTCTGTGTCCATCTGTCTCTGTAAAAGTCATCAGCGAACGAATTTACTGTGTCTGACACGCAGACAAACACATGTGATCAGATCGACAATGTGGCGAAAACTAATACGCCACCCCGCCATGGCGATTTCCATGACTTCAGCCAAATCAAGTACAGACAGTTAAAAGCTGTCATCGTGCTGCACAAACACAGACACAGAAAAAAGTGTAGTGCGTGTGTGAAGTTACTTTTTGCTTATATTTTTTGAGTGAGTTGAAAAAAGGGAATTTATTTTTTTGTGAGTTGGGAAATGAACAAATATTTTCTTTCTTTGATTATATATTTATTAATATCATTAAGTTAATTAAAAAGTAAAAGAAAATGTGAGTTTGTATTCTTCTAAAAAAAAAAAAAAAAAAAAAAACTTGATTCGCGTTCGTGTTTTGCTTTTTTTGGTTCGGATGGAGTGCCAGTTGAAAATAACACAGGCCTACGAATTTAAGTAAAAACAAATTCCGTTACAGACAGAAACAGTTTATTTTTGTTCCTGTAATGCTTTTTCTTTCGCGTTGTTCAAATCAACAACAAGAATCGCTCCTTTCCAAAGTATGAATCAAAGTATTGTTTCTCCAAAGAACAGCCGAGTAATATACATCCAGCCTTCTCATTCACGAACGAGAAGAAGAATAGACAAGACTGTGTCCGGGTGCTCGAGTCTACAATATTATGTTCCTAGTGCAAGCTGGGGCTTGTTAAGTATCGCGCGTGAAGTAAACGTTCCCTCAACCCAGAACGGCTTTTTTTTTTTTTTTTTTTTTTTTTTGAAAGAGTGGCCATGAATGTTTTATGTTACTTGTAATATTTTTCTTTCATGTAAAGCGCCCTGAGCTCTTAGTGAGAAAAGGCGCTATGTACATTATTATTATTATTATTATTATTATAAAAGCAGTTACCACGTTCTCTTGGGTACACATTATTAGTTCGGCGACATCTAATCTAAAATGATAATAATAATAGTGATAATAATAGTAATAATATAATGATAAATAAACAAACAAATAAACAGATAGATGAACATATGAATAAATGAATACATAAATAAATACATAATCGAACAACGTACCCGACGTCTATTCAACCAGCAGTTATACGGCCATCGCATTCTGAAACAATTTGGAAACGCTGACGCCTTTCACAAAACGCTTTTGTTTGTTAAAATCTTCCTGCATAATGAGTATTAACATGATGTCGTAAGGCGCCAACATACCTTTTCTTTCCCTCTCCGTCAGCAGAGTTGTTAAGTTCCTGGTGACGTGTCCATCATGACCTGAAACCAGTCAAAAACGCGGACCTGCTCATGACTCGTGTGTTCGTAACGTTTCTATGGCCACACAAATCAGCTATGAGAATTGTGAAAGTCTAGACTTTGCAAGCAGGGGAGTCTCGCTGTTTTGATTTTTTTTTTTTCTGCTCTGACTTTCGGAGTTTCAGTGGTGGTAACTACACACACACACACACACACACACACACACACACACACACACACACACACACGTAGCCAGTGTTTCTGCCACCCTCGTCTCTGCCGCCCTGGAGCAAGCCTTGTTGGTTACGTTGTTTGTTTTCCCACTAACTAACAGTGCAAACACACACCACACCACACCACACCCCCACCCCTCCAAGACGGAGCGGGTGAATTATTACTCTCCCTGCGACTGAGAACCAAGGTACAGAAAGTGAAAACCTTTTTTCCACTACCGTTCCAGTTCAAAAGTTCAGTGCTCGACTTTCTTTTTTTAACTGTTGTGGTCAGTTATCCTGGTCAATGCACTCTGTGAAACAGACAATTTTTTTTGTATTTGTAATTTTTTTTTCTGGCTGCGGCTGACGTTAGTTACTGTAGGTTAACGTTTTGATTGGCCGTTGAATAAACTGCCCAGCCCAGCTTCATTCCCTGACCCTGTTTCTGTTTCATAAATCTACTGGGAAATCAGTGGTTCTGACTAGTTGCATACTACCTGTATATCTTTAGCTTCAAGACAGCAACGGTTTTGGAGACAATACATTATTAGTTGGCACTTTCTATGAATAAAGTGTATACCTGCATAACAGATTTCGGCTTATAGTCTAAAAGTAAACATAGATATAGGTGTTCATATATATATATATATATATATATATATATATATATATATATATATATATACCGCACCTTTGTCCACTGAATGAATGAATGAAGAACGGGAACTTCTGGTGTGGAAATAATTTTGAGATTTCGTTTGCTTACGAAGTTTTGAATTCTAAAAAAAAATCGTGATACACCAGATACCAAATCTTTCGCTTTCTTTAATAAAACAAATCAGCATTTGAGTCTGACAGAATTTAATTTTTAACAACGAAACGAAAAGTAGTTCATCACAAGAGTCACAGAAGTATCAGTGCAATCATAAATGTAAAGAACCAAAAGTACAGGCAGAACAGAAGAACCTTGTAGTGCACCATAATTATGGATAAACTTGTTCCTTCAAAACGAACACACTGCAGCATGTTTATGATACAACAATGTCTTTATAATCAGTATGGTGAGGACTGTTAATATTTTGGAGGTTTCTTTTTTATATAATTATTTTTTACATAATAGTATATCGCTGAGTGTTGTAAAATGCTGGGGTAAAATCCAGAAACAAATGTTTGATGACAGGCGTTTACACGGTTCATAGAGTAAATACTTGTGTGCTGTGTGTTTGTTTGTTAGTCTGATATTAGCCGACAAGGGTCTACATAATGCTGGACCTGAGAAAAGAGACAGTGATATACACCTACAGACATATAAATACGCATGTATGCGCGCACACACACACACATGTCCGCTCGCACACAAAAACATCCATGTGTGCGCACTGATTGACACATATTTTAAGTTACCAGACGTGGGAAGACCATGAAAGTCGGCCTCAAGCCATTCAAGTCAAGCTTGCCCAAGTCCGTTCTTGTCCGTCCATGTTTGCGCAGACAGGGACTAGAGAGAAGGTGAAAGAGAGAGAGGGGGTGGGGGAGAAACAGGAGGGGGTGGGGTAGAACATACCGACAGACAGAAACACATAAAGAGAAACAGAGAGAGAGAGAGACAGACAGACAGAGACAGAGAGAGAGAGAGAGCGGGAGAGTGTCACACACACACACACACACACACACACACACACACACACACACACACACACACACACACACACACAGGGGGCGGGGAGAGGGGGATAAAGACAGATACAGAAACACAGGCAGAGGCAGACTAACAGGGATAAGAGACAAAGAAAAAGAGGGTGTGGCCGAAATGTCTTTTCCCTCACAGAGAGAGAGACAGAGACAGAGACAGATGGTAAACAGACTGACAGACACAAACACACAGACAAAGACAGAAAGAGAGACAGAGAGAGAGGGGGAGAGAGAGAAAGAGGGAGAGAGACACACACACACACACACA
>NC_134876.1:42730311-42735311 GCF_041734735.1 Babylonia areolata | reverse complement strand
TGCGCTAAAAAGCACGCAAATGATCACACGATTAGTTTGATTTACTGTAAAATCTTCATAATGTATCTAATTTAATTTAATTCATCCATGGGTCTGAACGCCAAATTGTCTTTCAAATAGTCTGATTTGCTTTAAAATCTTTACCGTGTAATTAAGAAGAAAATAAAAAAGACAAGACAAGTGAACAAAGACAAGAGACATTACATTTATGCCACACACTGGCCTGCTTACTATTCTTTCGTTACATATTGCACATATTAGTGACACTGGCCTGCTTACTATTCTGTCGTTACATATTGCACATAATTATTAGTGCATTGGCCGACTTACTATTCTGTCGTTACATATTGCACATATTAGTGCATTGGCCGACTTTCTATTCTGTCGTTACATATTGCACATATTAGTGCATCGGCCGACTTACTATTCTGTCGTTACATATTGCACATATTAGTGCATTGGCCGACTTTCTATTCTGTCGTTACATATTGCACATATTAGTGCATCGGCCGACTTACTATTCTGTCGTTACATATTGCACATATTAGTGCATTGGCCTGCTTAGTGTTATGTCTTTACATATTGCACATATTAGTGCATTGGCCTGCTTACTATTATGTCGTTACATATTGCATACATTAGTGCATTGGCCTGCTTAGTATTATGTCGTTACATATTGCACATATTAGTGACACTGGCCTGCTTACTATTCTGTCGTTACATATTGCACATATTAGTGCACTGGCCGACTTACTATTCTGTCGTTATATATTGCATATATTAGTGCACTGGCCGACTTACTATTCTGTCGTTATATATTGCATACATTAGTGCATTGGCCGACTTACTATTCTGTCGTTACATATTGCACATAAAAATTATTAGTGCATTGGCCTGCTTAGTATTATGTCTTTACATATTGCGCATATTAGTGCATTGGCCTGCTTACTATTATGTCGTTACATATTGCAAACATTAGTGCATTGGCCTGCTTAGTATTATGTCGTTATATATTGCATATATTAGTACATTGGCCTGCTTACTATTATGTCATTACATATTGCATACATTAGTGCACTGGCCTGCTTAGTATTATGTCGTTACATATTGCACATATTAGTACATTGGCCTGCTTACTATTATGTCGTTACATATTGCACATATTAGTGCATTGGCCTGCTTACTATTATGTCGTTACATATTGCATACATTAGTGCATTGGCCGACTTTCTATTCTGTCGTTACATATTGCACATATCAGTGCATTGGCCTGTTTACTATTCTGTCGTTACATATTGCACATATCAGTGCATTGGCCTGCTTACTATTCTGTCGTTACATATTGCACATATCAGTGCATTGGCCGACTTACTATTCTGTCGTTACATATATTAGTGCATTAGCTGACTTACATATCTGCACACACAGAGAGAGAACGAAAGACAGAGAGAGAGGGAGAGAGAGAAGGGGGAGAGAGAGGGGGAAAGAGAGACAGGGAGAGAGAGGGAGAGAGAGAGGGGTAGAGAAAGAAGGGGGGAGAGAGAGAGGGACACAGAGAGAGAGAGAGGGAGGGAGAGAAGAAAGAGAGGATCAGGTATGACGGTATGAAAAACGTCAATATGATGAGGGAAGCAAGGAGCTGTGTTCAGGCTCAATTCAGCAGCCAATCAGCACACACACACACACACACGCACACACACACACACACCTACCTCTTGTCTTCCTCTCCCCACCCCTTTCTGCCCCCCTCCCCCACTACCCCCAGCCAAACCTCCCCACACCTTCCTGTTTATGTATCAACACTTGACGTAACTGAAGAACAAAGAACTGGCGGCAGCTTGTTCGTCTTGCTCTTTCTCCCAGCGCTCACACAAAGTAAATGTTAACGTTTCCTTCACGGAGAGAACATGGACGTTTTCACAGGACCGGTCAAAGGGAGCGGCCGGCAGCTGGAACGGTAGGTTCTTCTGCTCGTTCTGCAGCGATCTGATGAACCGGAACCAGGAGTCCCCCTGTCCCCAAGGAGGCATCGTGACTTCGCACTGCGTCTTTTGTGGTCCTCCGTGGTCCTCAGCTTCCCCACTGTGCTCTTACAAGTTAGAATGTTTTTATTCTCCCTCCTTATTCTCTCTCTCTCTCTCTCTCTCTCTCTCTCTGTCTCTGTCTCTCTCCCCCTCTGTCTGTCTCCCTCCCTCTTTCTGTGTTCCTCTGTCTCTGCTTCCTTCTCTGTCTTTAATCAACTGAAGAATTTCGAACAGCCATTTGGACACCAGTCTGTTTCACCGGTTATGCAGGAACGCACGGCAACAAAAGGGTTGTTCCTGGCAAAATTCTGTTGAAAAATTCACTTCGATAGGAAAAACAAATAAAACTGCACGCAGGAAAAAATACAAAAAAAAAGGGTGGCGCTGTAGTGTAGCGACGCGCTCTCCCCGAGTTTCACACAGAGAAATCTGTTGTGATAAAAAGAAATACAAATATATATATATATATATATATATATATATATATGTGTGTGTGTGTTTACACAAAACAAGCTTTAGGCTACTAAACTGACATGATTGTTTTTCCCAATACGCTGCAATCTTTGTTTGGAAATGTCCCAAGTTTGCTATCAAAAAAAGATCAAAAACAGGTGTGGGCATTCTTGTCTGTGACACCTGCGTGTGTTTGCAGGAAATATTGATCAAGTTTTCACACGTAATCATGTGAACACACAGACACACCATATCTCCCCCAGATCCCTTCCCTTCCACAGACAAACACCATTTTCCTATTCTAGTTAGTCCCGCCTTGCCCACACAGAAGGACGTTTTTCTGTGTGTGTGTGTCAGCACTCGACAGACTAATAAACAAAGGACTGGCAGCTCATTCGCCTTTTTTTTTTCTTTCTTTTTCCTCCAATCGCTCACGAAGTTCAAACGTTAGCTTTTTCTTCACGTGCTGTTAGATGCAATTTTCCTTCACCCTCATCTGTCTCGTAACTCAGTGGAGGGTACGCGGGACACCGCAGGTGATTTACAGACCAGTTCTCTACATCGGTTCCTGTTTCTCACATTTTTTACATCTCTCAAAATCTAACGTGGGACAGCAACGTAAACAACCTTGTGACCAAAGCCACGCGGACTGTCAGACTCATCGAGACTCCTCAAAAGGGAGACTTGGGCTACCTCTGAGAGCTTGAACTTCAGAGGAACAGTGAGGACCCCCCCTTCGGATCGCCAACCAGGACTTTCAGCGATAGGCAGACATTCAGGGCCTCCCCCAAGAACATCAGATGGAATGCCCACCCAGACAGCCAGCCAGGACTCAGTCTCTGGAGCCACGCCACCCTCCTCGAAACCAGACCTCAGCCCTGAACAACTTGACGTTCAAGGGCCATACTCAAGAGACCATCCTGCCTAAGGGTAAATGTGTACCTGCGGGTAATCTCCCTGAGGCAAGGCAAACTGCCCGAGGGTAAGCAATATCCAGTGTTCATGAATACAAGTCTACCCGCGTGTCTACAAACCCGAAGGCAATTTACCCTTACTACCTGCCAAAGGTGACTGCCCACGAAGCAGAGGTAAATATGGCGGATCCTTTTGCAGTATTTTTCTTCTTTTTTTTTGAAAAGGGAAAACAGGCGTGCTTTACGGATAGCACGTGTTTTGCGAACTCTCTTGACAATGTTCCGAGCTGTGGTGCGATAAGAAGTGAAACTGAGAGCATGGGCAGACGGGATTGTTGGGATTTTTAAAAAAAAAAGAGGATGGGTTAGCTGTCTGAGCTAACAGCGTGTGTCTTGAATACGAAGATAACTTATCCTTCAAGGTAAACTGTACCCGCAGGTCCCAACCATGTCGAAGATAACTTGCCTGAAGGCAAAATGAGTTTTGTCTTGAATACGGCCCCAGACCTCAGCCCTGAGCAACTTGACGTTCAGGGGCGTACTGAGAGCATGCACAGACGGGAATCACTGGGATTTTTAATCATAAACGATGGGTTAGCTGTCTGAGCAAACCGCGCGTGTCATGAAGATGAAGATAAGTTTATCCTTCACGTTAAACTGTACCCGCGGGTCCCTGCCATGTCAAAGGTAACTTGCATGAAGGCAAAATGAATTTTTTCTTGACTAAGGCCCCAGGGCATTAGGGAATATGTCGTTAAACTCCACCCCGTCGTACTTTTACACACACTGGTCAAGGGAGCAGCTCACAGCTGGAACAGCGGGTTCCGTTGGGCCCACGTGCTGTGTGGGCTGTCATCAAGATAATGGGACATAATCGGGAATCTCCGATCCACACCGTGACCTGTGCACTTTCTCTTCTGTGTTTGTATAACATAGTCTGCAAATCCCATGCGCAAAGGTGTGTTTGTGTAACATGGTCTGCAAATCCCATGCGCAAAAGTGCTCGGGTTTCACTGGTGGGGTTTCGAGAATATGAGCGTTTTCATGTCCTCCCCCCTCCCCCCGCCCTCTGCATATCTCTGTTTTGTCTGTATTTCTGTCTCTGTCTCTATCTCTCTCTGAGAGAGAGACAGACACAGAGAGAGAGACATAATACATACATACAGACAGGCAGGCAGAGAATCTCATAAACTGATCACCATGACGTATTTGCAGCCAGATATCATTCATCATTTGATCTTCTTTTTCTTCTCACCTTTCTCCTGCCATTCAACTGCTGCACGGTTGAACATAAATACCTCCGAAGCAACCGTACCCAGTCTCTGTCCCATCCCCTGGCACGTCATCAGCCTTCCCGCACCACCTATAATTCTCCCATGAGCGCAGTGTCTAACCCTGTACCAAACGTCGTGGACGAAAGTCCTTTGGGAGCTAATGAACAAAGGTAAACACGCGTAATCAAGATGGTAAATACTTACATATGTTACATATTATCTCTCTGTTCGTTTCTCTGTTTGTCTGTGTCTTAGTCTTTTTTTTTTTCTGTGGCTCGCAAAGAAATGCTCATTTCATAAAGACTTTTCTTTTCTTTCTTTTTTTTATTTTTCAT
>NC_134876.1:42722811-42725311 GCF_041734735.1 Babylonia areolata | reverse complement strand
CAGTGTAAACTTTCCTTGCTAGCTGAGAGGAGAGTGGCTAGCGTTGCACATTATTCCTCTGCTCTCCCCTTCAAGTTAGACAGAAGAAAAAGCTGCGGTGTAGGTCATTGAGACACAGAGAAGAAACTCCGTCTCCGTCCCTCCGACACAAAGTGAGAAAGACGTCCTTCTGTACATACCATTAATTATCTACACTGATCAGGCACAAATGTGTCTTTCCTGCATATCGTTTAAACGGATCGGATGTGGCTGACAGGGTGATGTAAGCTGAGGTAAGATCACAATAGTAGCCGTCTTCGCGTACAGCTGACAACATATGATAACAAAGGTATATTAGTGGAAATCGGTTACATTGGATATATTTTTCATCGATACACTGAGGTGAAACAGTCATCGTTAAACAGAATCAGACTGATTAAATCTGATATCTGATGTTTTATTTTGATTTTGTTTTTGTTTGTTTGTTGTTGTTGTTTTTTTTATCAAAAGACGAATATATGTCAAACAGCATCAATAAAAACAAGAATAGGTATGGAACCTCTTCCTGAGCATGATAGAGAAAAGGGAGAAAGGTCAATAGATGGATAGACAGACCGACCGACAGACGGACGGACGGACGGACGATTAGATAGATAGATGGGTGGATGGATGAATGGACATACAAGACAACAAAGAGCGAACCAGACACACCAAGAGACAGACAGACAGACAGACAGAAGGACAGACGGACCAAAACAAAAAGGAAGAGACAGAGATAGACGATCCGGGGTCAAGGCTAAATTCGAAAAGTGAAAGAACAAGAGGATTAATGAGAAGCAAACAACACCTCCAGTAAATTTGGGATTTGGGGGGAAGGGGGGCGGGGGGAAGGGGCGGGGGGAGAAGAACCGTTGATCTGGATTTGACAAAATGAGGATGACGTTATTCTGTACATATCATTTATCTATCAAATTTTGTTGTTGTTGTTGTTGAGACTGTTTTGTTGTTGTTGTTGTTCAGTGTTGTTTCATTGTTGTTGTTGTTGCTGCTGCTGCTGCTGCTGCTGCTGCTGCTGTTGTTGTTGTTGTTGTAGTCGCCTCTTCTGCAAATAATGTGCGTATACCTCTCCAAATGAGAGAATGGGAGTCACCTCTGAGATTTCAGGTGGTTGGGGATTAGTATTTTCCAACATCTGCAGGCAGTGTGTGTGTGTGTGTGTGTGTGTGTGTGTGTGTGTGTGTGTGTGTGTGTGTGTGTGTGTGTGCGTGTGTGTGTGTGTGCGTGCGTGCGTGCGTGCGTGTGTGTATGTGTGTGTGTTTGTGTGCGTTTTTGTGTGCGTGTATATTGTAATGCTTGTGCGTGCGTTTGTATAATACTGCTTGTATATATATATATATATATATATATATATATATATATATATATATGTGTGTGTGTGTGTGTGTGTGTGTATGTGTGTGTGTGTGTGTGTGTGTGTGTGTGTGTGTGTGTGTGTGTGTTGTGGGCAAGCCTGTGCAGTGTATGTCGCAATGTTGGCGTATCACGCACTGAAGAAAAGAGAGGGACTGATGGTTTGAACACAGTGTCAATGATTTTGTTTGTTTGTTTGTTGTTGTTGTTTTTTACACTAAGATATTTTGTTTTGATTTCGTTAACATTTTGTTGATTTTGACTGTATTTCCTAAAAAAAAAAAAAAAAAAGAAAAGAAAAAAGACAAAGACGATGGCCTTCCACATTACATTCTCTGTGTGTCTGCCTGTCTCTCCCTCTCCCCCCCCTCTCCCTCTCTCTTTCTAATATTATTATAGACAACCAAATATGTTTAAATTGAAGTTGCTGATGTCTTCAACCTCCTGTGAAATTATTAGAAACCTTGCTCTGTACTTATACAAAGCTTTCATCAAAGTCCGAGAAACTATTACGTCATGAAAACATTGTTTCGTTGCTAGGCTAGTTTTCATTTGGAACTTATGTTATATCGAGTTTTCAATGTAGGTTGTATTATGTGAATTTTTATTTGTTTTTGTTTTTCTTTGTTTTTCATTGTAGTCTGTTCACATACCCTTTCATTAGGGGCCTTGGCCTGTATGAATAAATCATCTTGAACCTCTCTCTCTCTCTCTCTCTCTCTCTCTCTCTCACACACACACACACACACACACACACACACACAACACAACACACACACACACACACACAACACAACACACACACACACACACACACAACCAGACACACACATAACCACACACACACACACACACACACACACACACAACACACACACAACCAGACACACACACACACACACACACACACAACACACACACAACCACACACACACACACACACACACACACACACACACACACACACACACACACACAACACACACACACACACGTTTCCCCTGGTACTGAGTCTGTCGAGAAACACTCTCCGAGAAGTTATTTTGAGGCTGGCCTTTTCATCTCTATTTTATTTTTACTCCAACCCACGCCCCGTATTAAGCCCAGCGCT
>NC_134876.1:42715311-42717811 GCF_041734735.1 Babylonia areolata | reverse complement strand
CTGGTTCCCTGATGAGAAAAACGGTATATAATGATTATAAACTGTGTAAAGATATATCTTCTTTTGAAAATTTTCTTAGAGTTCTGTCAGAAATACAAGCCAATCACTTCACTTCTTTGACTGACCAAACTTTGAAGTAGCCAGAAAACAGCATTCACCGAAATTGTATTGAAAAAAATAAACAAGAAATGCTTTGAAATTAAGTTCATTATTTACGAGTATAAACGATTGTTGACTCATCTGATCATATTCCTGAAAGTCATAATGAATGTTTTTTTTTAATTCAACAAGGTGCTTGAGTCAACTTTTTTTTTTTTAAATAGTGAGTTTGTCCTATTTGCGTTTGGGATAAATGCCCACTTCACTCCTAGCATGTATGCATTTTACAATGCTGTATCGCTTGTTTGTTACCTTTGATTCTTCTTTTTTTTTCCCTGTCTTCCTTCAAATGTATGCCGTGTATGTCTTAGGCAACTAGTTGGCATGGTCATTGTAAATAATTGTGAGTATAATACCAAAAACGCTCTTCGTGTTTTGTGTTAGTTGCATACGATATAATGTGACATTTTCATGTGCCATCCAGGGGGATTCCTGAAATAAACACGTCTTATGTGTCTTGTCTTGTCTTGTCTTGTCTTGCTCCATCGATTTTCTACATCACCATCATCCCGAATCCGTCAACCGCCTATCACCTCCTCTGCGGTGAAACAAAAATATAGTTTTGTTGTTGTTGTTGTATTTCTTTTTATCACAACAAATTTCTCCGTGTGAAATTCGGGCTGCTCTCCCCAGGGAGAGCGCGTCGCTACAGTACAGCGCCACCCATTTATTTGTATTTTTTCCTGCATGCAGTTTTATTTGTTTTTCCTATCGAAGTGGATTTTTCTACAGAAATTTGCAGGAACAACCCTTTGGGGGGTTTTTTACGTGCGCTAAGTGCATGCTGCACACGGGACCTCGGTTTATCGTCTCATCCGAATGACTAGCGTCCAGACCACCACTCAAGGTCTAGTGGAGGGGGGGGGGGAGAAAATATCGGCGGCTGAGCCGTGATTCGAACCAGCGCGCTGAGATTCTCTCGCTTCCTAGGCGGACGCGTTACCTCTAGGCCACCACTCCACTGTAGTCGTGGAACGAAGGGAGGGGACAAGAGAGGAGAGTGAGAAGCGGGGTGGAGAAAAGGAGAGGAGAAGGGATTAGCATGGTGGGGTTTGCAAGCTGGGGTTTGTGGGACGGGGTGGGAAGGTAGGTATCGACGGATTGGTGTGTTCAGTCCTTGGTCATCTGCTTCAGGGTGTGTGTGTGTGTGTGTGTGTGTGAAGACAGCAAGAGAAATTAACCCCTCACACTGAACCCACACCCTGCACCCCACTCACTCCCTCCCTGGCGTCTGTCCCCGTTCTCTTCCTCCTGTCATTGTCTGCACTGGGTCGTAAATTGAACAGAGGGTAAGACGAGGGGTGTGAGGCAGGGGGGTGGGGGGACGGACGGGAGGGGGCGAGGGAGGTGGAGGAGGAAGTTGTGGGGGAAGGGGGGGGAGGGAGGTGTGAGAGATAGGGGTGATGGATAGGGGTGGTTGTCATTCCTGGGTCAGAAACTGGGCGTGTCTCTATGTGTGTGTGAATCCAGCGACAGGAGTTACCCTCTGGTAAATATATCTGCCCCGCTCATCCCCCACCCTCCTGAAATCCTCACCGTGAATCCCCCACCCTCCTGAAATCCTCACCGCTCATCCCCCACCCTCCTGAAATCCTCACCGTGAATCCCCCACCCCTCCTGAAACCCTCACCGTGAATCCCCCACCCTCCTGAAATCCTCACCGTGAATCCCCCACTTCCCTCTGTCACCTCTTTGTTTCCCCCTGTCGTTCTCTTCAGTGAAAAAGAAAAACAAACAAAAATGAACGGAGTGGAGAGACAGAGAGGTAAAAAGTACACTTGAGTTATAATATACTTGAGACTGATCTTGAATACCCCCATGGGACTACACGATAAGTATAATGAATACTCACTAGCTCCAGAGAAAACAATAGCAGGTATCGACTGGTGGGGTGAGTAGGTGGGTCAGGAAGGTGGAGGTTGTGGGGCGGGGGGGGGGATGTGTGCGTGTGTGTGTGTGTGTGTGTGTGTGTGTTCAATGAATAGTCATCCACGAGTCAGAACAAAGCTGGGTGTATGAATTCAGCAAGAGAACTTAACTCTGGTAAATCTCGTCTCGTACCCCAACCCCTACCTTCACTTCCAGCCCCCTCACTAAAACCCGTACCTTGAATCCCTCCCCCCCACACACACACACACGCTCGCTCCCCCCCCCCCCCTTCCTCCCCCGCTTCCCCCCTCCTCGCGCCACACCCCCTTTCCTCTCGCGTCTGCAACCTTCCTGCTCCTCCTGTCGTTTCTCTGTACAGGGAAAACGTCCTTGACAGAAGGAGTGGTGTAGTGGAGTGGTGGGGGAGAAGGAGGAGGAAGAGGAGGACGGGATTGAGGGGGAGATAAGACAG
>NC_134876.1:42695311-42697811 GCF_041734735.1 Babylonia areolata | reverse complement strand
AAGAAAGAGAGAATAACAGAGAGACAGACAGAGATAAGAGAAAAAAAAAGTGTGTGTGTGTGTGTGTGTGTGTGTGTGTGTGAGGGGGGGGGAATAAAGAGAAAGAGAGAGAAAGAGAAGACACACACAAAAAGAAAGAGAGAATAACAGAGAGACAGACAGAGATAAGAGAAAAAAAAAGTGTGTGTGTGTGTGTGTGTGTGTGTGGTGTGTGTGTGTGTGTGTGTGTGTGTGTGTGTGTGTGAGGAGGGGGGGGGCGGTAAAGAGAAAGAGAGAGAAAGAGAAGACACACACACAGAGAAAGAAATACAGAATAACAGAGAAACAGACAGAGATGATGAAAAAAAAAAAAGAAAGAAAAAAGTAAAAGAAAAAAAAAAGAACGTAGATCGGCATCTTCGTTTGCAAGGTCACGAACGTGCTCTTTCAAAACTCTGGTAATTGCATCATTTGAGTGTTCCGCCGGCTACAGACAGCTAATTCATCAACCAGGGAAGTGATTTAGGAAACGACACTCTTCTGTTGTTGTTGTTGTTGTTGTTGTTGTTGTTGTTGTTGTTGTTGTTGCTGTTGTTGTTGTTGCTGCTGCTGCTGCTGTTTTCCTAATCTAGATTTGAATGCTTAAACAGAGAAACATACATACATACACACACACCACCCAGTACACACACTCACAGAGAGAGAGAGGGGGGGAGAGAGAGGGAGAGAGAGAGAGAGAGAGAGAGAGAGAGAACACTGAACACTGAAATGTTAAATGTCATAAGTTGCAAAAGCTCCAGTGACATAATAGGCACTAATCAGAACAAAATGGTGCAAAACAGATAAAATGGAACAGAAAGGAAAAAAAAAACAGAATTGAAACAACATAAACTAATAAGAGATTTGCGACACTTTGGCACTTTGTCATTAGCTTAAAGTACATGTGACAGGGGGGGGGGGGGTAATGTGCCTTTTTTCCCAGTCGTTCGTCTCCAAGGTTTGGACAGTAGACAGAAAACAAAGTTCATATCAATCATGATTGATACGCACGCATGTAACATCGACACACATCATATACATACAAACACATACTAAAGTACATATAAATCCTGAAATAATTATTTATGCCTCAACATCAAAACCCATCATATCAATACGAACGCATCATATAATTACAATGTCGAGATTGACCATCCAAATGTAGCTCTTCCTTTTTATCTATGAGAGAGACAGACAGACAGACAGACAGACAGACAGACAGAGACAGGGAGAGACACAGAGAGAGAGCGAGAGCAGACAAATCCATTGAAGAAATGGCTGCGTCACTCTTTCTGGGGAATCTGGGACCAGAAAGAATCATTGGAAAGAAAATTAACTTCATGTCTGTCTCTTTCTCCCCATCTTTGTCTCTGTCTGTCTGTCTGTCTGTCTGTCCGTCTGTCTCACACACACACACACACACACACACACAGAGAGAGAGAGAGAGAGAGACACACACAGAGAGAGAAAGTTCACAGCAGCAGAACACTTGGATGTGTGAAATACAAAAGGAATAACGTGTCTATCTGGTCCTGAAAGAGAGATTTTTTTTTTATAAGCAGTGTTCAAAACTTCATTCAAGATCTACAACATCAAGAACGTCCATGTTTCTTTCTCTGTCTCCTGTTCAAAAGCTGGTGTGTATCAAAACACATCGGCCTATCCAACGCCAACGTTAAGAATACACACGATGTTGTTCAATGCGCAAAAGCGTTTATCTCCATGAATACGGAAAGCAGATTTTCCAGACTTTTTTTTTTGTTGTTGTCAAGATACGTATACTTCAAATGCCTTTACAGTGACGTATGGCAGAAGACAGCCACATGGCTTTTTTTCTCTTCTTGTCTGCTTCCTTTTCTTTATGTTTTCCTCTTTATACCCCCGCCCCCCCCCCTCTCTCCATCTCTCTCTGAGTGATTTTCTCTTTGCGTGGTGTGTGTGTGTGTGTGTGTGTGTGTGTGTGTGTGTGTGTGTGTGTGTGTGTGTGTGTGTGTGCGTGCGTGCGTGCGTGCGCGCTTGTGTGTGTGTGTGGTTGTGTGTGTGTGTGTGTGTGTGTGTGTGTGTGTGTGTGTGTGTGTGTGTGTGTGTGTGTGAATCAGAATCAGAATCAGAATCAATTTTAATGTCAATTAAACCTGAACAAGGTTTATAAGACACGCATGCAAAGTTACATGAAAGCACGCACAAAAAAGCAAAACAAAAACAGATAAATATTGAACAAGACATTGAATCACTCTTGCACGCTATGGCGTTTTTGACAGCAGTTACTGACAAATTTCCCAAACAGTCCCACAAGTTTGTCTTCCAGTATTAGCTGACTGGGTTTAATAATATTTGGAATGTTATTTTGAATTTTTTGGTATGAATTCTATTCTAATTTCTTTGTATAATTCGCAGTCATCTAAGAAATGAAATTCATCCTCTATTGTTTGACATTGTAAACAGTCTCCTTTCTTTTGTAATGTTGAAATATCGGCCTTTT
>NC_134876.1:42687811-42690311 GCF_041734735.1 Babylonia areolata | reverse complement strand
TTTTTTTGACATTTGTAAAAACCAACAGCTGACAGGTGCTGCTGATGGACTCTTTAGCATAAGGCACGCATCTACCACATTAGTGTAGTATAATCATTTAACTGCAATAGGATAGTTTACCCTTTTTGCGCTGGATTTCGTACAGCAATATGACCAACTGGTAATGTTTTAAGTCCTGTGTCATGAGACTACTGATACACAAAACAGCTCTGCCAGTTAACAGGCAAGCATACATGCCTCACAGACCATCTCCACGCATCTCTACACACACAGAGACCGTCACCTCTCCCTTTGTCGACAGAACTGGACTGGTGGTGTAGCTGTGACCGCCAAGAACAAGAACAAGTTGGAAAACACACCACTCCCTTATATTTTCAATCGTTGGAGAAATCTCCTCAAGCCTGTTTCTGTATGGGACCTGACAGTTTTCTCCCTGAGCTGAGCACATTATCTTTCAGGGGACGTCTTTGTAAAGAGATCCATCATCTATTGACTGTCAGGTTGTTGGTGTTTTCTTTTCTTTTATTCGCCCCACGGAAAAGGCAATAACACTGTGCTCTAAAGTGGTGTCTCTGTATCATATGTATCCTTGGGTGGAGGAGAATGGCTGTCATTGCCAAGACACCTGATGTAAGGGGTGTGTGTGTGTGTGTGTGTGTGTGTGTCTGTGTGTGTGTGTGTTTACTTGGCTGGTTGATTTGTTCTTTTCTTTCACTTTGTTTTTTTTAAATAATATTTTCATGTTCTCATGAGTGTCTTCTATGAAACTGAGAATCTATTTTCAGTGCAATTTTACATGCGAAAACATGCTGACACAAACAGATGAACAAATGAGCAAGCATGAAGTGAAGAACATTCTAAATAAATGTGACAGAAAACTGAGTTTCCATCACAACAACATCAAAACTATTTGGTCCAGTTTTCACGCTCCCAACATGAGGATAAAGCATTGTGAAACATTTTTTTCTATGTAGAGAGTTGAATCATTTTGATGCTATTACCTGCTACATCCCTCGGGAAAGATTCGGTTCAGGTCTTATTATATTATATTATATTATATTATATCATATTATACTATATTATATTATCTCTGTTACGTTACATTATATTATGTTACATTATAATTATCATATCATAATATCATATATTTCTGTTTGAGTTATGTACACTGCCTTAACAATTTCATTGTTTGCTATTGATTCCGATGTTGAATTTGAGGTCAGTGCATTGCAGTGATCCATCTTGTGTGAAATACAATAAATAGATGTGTTTCAGTGTCATTACTGTCGATGTCTTCAAGAACGCCGCTGTTGTTATCATTGTCATTGTCGTCGCCCCCCCTCTTTCTCTTTTCTTTTCATCTCTCTGATTTTTCACTTAGATTTGCATTGGGGAAAGACAACAACCCGACTCCGATGACAAAAGAAATATTTTTTACTAAAATAAGGGGAACTCAGAACACACACACACACACACACACACACACACACTCACTCATCCACCCACTCACAAACTCACTGCGAGAAATCGTGGGCTTACAAGGGTTACTGTCTCACCCAGAGCAGACGGAACTTAATCAAGCTCACGTATTTCACAAACGATTGCTCTCTGCTTCTGAGAGAGACAGACAGACAGACAGACAGACAGAGACAGACAGACAGAGAGAGAGACAGAGACACAGACAGACACACATAGAATTTGAGAAACCCTGACGCTGTCAATATATATATATTTTTTTTTTCTTTTTTTTCTAAATGTCAGTATTCTACTTTTAACCATACCCCACCACCACCACTATCAACATCAACTCTCTCAACCCCCCCGCCACCCCACCCGACCCCCACCTTGTCTTTACTTGATTTTTCTTCACCTCTCCCTCCTCTCCCCTTCTCTCCCGAAACCCACCCCCTACCCCTCCCTCCCACCCCGCTACCTCCCAGCCTCCATAACCTCCCCCCCCCACCCACCCCCAAACCAGCTTCCTGATCCCATCACGCTTTCCACGTGTTCCGTTTTGATAAATGATCCTTGCGAAGGTCACTTGTTTCAAACACGGTAAGTAGCGCTTGGCTTTCTCTAGCTGTCCGCGTGTGTGGGGTGGGTAGTGGGGAGGGGGGGGTGCGGTGCGGGTGTGTGCTGATTATCTGGTTGTGGTTTTCCGCAATTCATCTTTATTCTTATCTTATCTGTCTATTTATAATCAATGTGCAGTATAGTAGGCTATGTTTATAATTATATTCAAATAATGTTTCTTAATTCTTTCTGTTTTTACATTAAGAATACTAGTTATTACCTGCAGTGTGTGGATGTATGTATGAAACGATGTATGTGATATTTTTTACATTTGTATCTTCGTAATATTTGTAGGGGCTGTTGTTGGCTTTTACAGTTATGGTCCCCATGTTGTTTACTTGTTTATGTTGTGATGATGCACCTGACCAAATTTCTCCAGTTGGAGATAATAAAGTTATTCTTATCTTATCTTATCTTATCTTATCTT
>NC_134876.1:42682811-42685311 GCF_041734735.1 Babylonia areolata | reverse complement strand
CCATTGGCAACTCTCCCACCCATGATGCACCTTGCCACTACTGGAATCATCCCAGTCGGAGAGGACAGAACTCTGATACCCTCACGTTCAACTAACACAACGCAAAAGTAGGGATTAGAAGGTCTGTCGACATAAGCGAAGGTTTAGATAAACAGACACAGACACACAGACACACAGACACACACTCACACACACACACACACACACACAACGAAAAAAAAAGTCGGCAGCATTCAGAACTACAAAGACCTTTTCCACTGGAACGCCGTATAATGACAATCCAAAGAGTTTCTCGCAAAACTTCCGTTTATCATGCAAATGGACGTTAAGACGTTGGTGTTCTTCAGTCAGGTTTTATCTGAGATTAGTTTTGTATGATAATATTACCTGACTGAATTGTTTCAAGTCTTGTTTTGACTCTTGTTCCAAGTTAAACTTTTTTTTTCTCCAATTATAAACAAAACTAGAACAAATCAAAAACACTCGTCGCGAGACAAAAACATGTTAGAATTCAATAACCCAAAGTATTCCTGTTTGGGTTTTTTTTTTCCAGATCGTCTGTTTTATGATGCTTTATAGCAATACAACATTTTGTCTGTGGAGTTTTTTGTGTACACACTATAATTATATACTTGCACGGTCTTTGTTTCGGGGTGAGGAAGATTTGGCAAAGTGAGTTACAACACCAAATGAACAAGGTGAAAAACAAAAATACGAAAAATGACACACCGCATTCTCCGTGATGTGAATGCTTACATGTCCACTACTCACCAGCAACTAACAAAAAAAAATCAAACAAAAATTATACATGATTTGAAAGACGTAGAATTGAAAGCTACAACGCCTCAACAAAAGAATACAACAAAGTGGGCGAGTGTGTGTCGGGGGAGGGAGGGGCGAGGGGGTGGGTTGGGGGGCGGGGGGGGGGGGGGGGGGCAGGTTGTAGGGAGGTGGAGGAGGACACGATGATGAACAACAGCCTAAATTCAAAATACATTCCACAAGGCGTGAAATACGATTGTTCTGCAACAGTAAGGTGAGGGGATGTATGGAAATCCTTCGATCAATAAAACCAGGTATATCACGGAGTGGGTGTATTGGCATGGCACGATTCTTTATCGACAGGATCATGGAGTCAAATGCTATATCATATCGGGTAAAGATCAGGAAGTTCAAGTTTCCCCAAACTTTCCAAAGCGTCCTTCCTGTCTGAAGAGCCTGCAGTCTGATCGATCAAGGTGGCCAGTGCACAAAGATCTCGCCAAGAAGAAGCTGCAGGTTTTGTGTTATTTCGGGTCTCCGGGGTGTGATTCCGTGTGGCTTTTTCCCTCTCCAAATCGTATGAGAACGCAATACACTTACGTGCGCTACAGAATAATGCAGTCGACAGAGAGAAAACTGTTCAAAACATCAGACAACCCTCCCTCACCCCTCTCTCTATCTCTGTCTGTCTCTCTCCCTCTCTCTCCCTCTCTCTTATAGGATTTGTGGGGCGGACTTATGAGTTAGTTAGAGGAATGGGACTGGGGGTGATGGTGTGTGTGTGTGGGGGGGGGGGGGGGGGGGGCGGCGAGGGGGGGGGTAACGGGGGGGGCTCCGGGTTAGGATGGTTGCACGAGTGAAAGAGAGTGACGTGATATGAACTGATTTATTACTTATTCATATGCCAGCCATTATTGGTTTCTTAAACTGGGGAGGTAAAATTTAGTTACTTCCTTATGTGGTGCGATATCATGTAGCATTCAACTTCCCCTTGACTGTGTGGCTTACTTAGCTGAAGACAAAAATGTCAAATGCCGCCCCCCCCCTCTCTCTCTCTCTCTCTCTATTTTACATTACCTTTGTGGCTTTCTTATCTGAAGACAATGAAAATTAAAATGTCAAATGTCCTCTCGATCTCTCTCACTCCTCTATTTGCACCCGCAGTGCGTACGTGGGTGTGCGAGCATGCATGAATGTGTGTGTGTGTATGTGTGTGTGTGTGTGTGTGTGCATGCGTGCGTACGTGCACGGGTGTGTGCTTGTGCTTGTGTGTGTGCTTGTGTGCGTGCGTGTGTGTGTGTGTGTGTATGTGTTTTCATGCGTGCGTGCACGTGTGTGCATGTTAACATTTTTCACACGCAATAACAGTAAGCACACACATTGGATACAACATGAACACACAGTGCAGAAACAACGCACACAACCTTTTCACGGTCACTTACTTCTTCACCGGTTTCCTACTGGTGCAGACCGCTCAGAACTCAGAAACCGTTGTCCCGCTAACGTCCACAGCTCCCTCCCCCTTTACCTCTGCAACGTCAATCAATCGATCCGCTATTAACACATCAAAAAAACAAACATTAATCACTTGATCCTTTGTCAACCAGCCAATCAATCTATCAATCACTGCAACCCTGAAATGGCTCAGCATCAGTCATTTGATCTTTTATTAACCAGTCAATCAATCTATCAATCAGTACAGCCCTGAAATGGCTCAGCATCAATCATTTGATCCTTT
>NC_134876.1:42665311-42677811 GCF_041734735.1 Babylonia areolata | reverse complement strand
GTTTGTTTTACTTTTGTTTACCTCCCGTGTGTTTGTGCTTGCGTATAACTGTCAAAGCTGATTCTTGTGCAGAACTTTGTCAAAGACAAACTTCGGCTGCCGCGCGGCGACCGGGTTCTCTCATATCCATTATGTGTGCGCTGTACAAAGAAACTAAGTTCGTCTTCTCATCCGATGGACTAGCATTCAGACTGTTACTGAAGTTGAGCTGAAGGTGGAAACGATATTCCTGTTCCGTTCGGAAATTGATCGCAGGAACTAAGTTCTCTCCCTTCTGTGATGCCCCATCCACAGTCATGCATTCCGTCCAAGTTGCTGCGGACAATGAGTTCTTCTCTGTCTAGGCAGGCAGTGCAAACAAGCCTCCCTCTCTTGTGCCGGACTGGAAGAAATTAATGGTGTGTGTCTGTGGGGTACTGTGGGTGGGTCACACTTACAGGCAATGCGTGAGGAAGCTGGCAAAGTCTCAACGGGTGCACAGACCCCTTTATTCACTGCCAGACAAGAGCGTGCTGGTGACGCTTTGCACGGCTGTTGGCCTACTTTTTGTGTATGCACAGTCAGATATGTGTCAGTCTGCCAAAGTCTCTCTGTTTCTGTCTGAACCGTGTTTTTTAAACTCTTTGATGCGTACATAAAACCTATGCTATTACACGCATTTGAATTGTGGGGAACAATGCGCTTCAAAGCAGTCGAGTCTGTCCACTTGTTTGCCTGTAAAAGATTTTTGAGTACAAGTCCCAAAACCCCTAATGTAAGGATTTATGGTGATACTGGTAATTATCCATTACATACACATTGATAGTTGCATCAGCACTTTGCGATATTGGTTTAAGCGAAATTAAATATCTTTATCGAGAATTCCTAAACGAGCATACCAAATGAGCGTAAACAATATGGCATAATTATAATGCTGATATATCTTCGAGAAACTGACCAGATAGAACACTGCTTGGACATTTATGGGTTTTCAGAAGTTTGGATAGATGGAGGGGTTGGGGATGTAAATAATTTTCTTAAATTGTTCAAACAACTCGTGATAGATTGCTTTAAACAAGATTGGGCAAGCAAACGTAACGGGAGTAATCGTTATGAAACATATAGTCATTCAAATGTTACAACCTGAAAAATACTCTTCTCATCTTACCATTAGTAAATTCAGATCGACTTTCATTAAGTTCCGTTTTGATAAAAAAAATCTGACGAACTAAAAGTAAATCAGCGTTATCGTGATGTTTTGAAAAATTGTCCATGTGGCGGTAATATTGAGGACGAACTGCGTGTATTAACAGCCAGTCCATTATATAACGATCTCAGAAAGAAATGTTTGTACAACAATATGTAAAATATTAGAAAATCCACTGTTACCATTTCTGCTGCAAAACTAAAGCTGCAATGTGACCAGAGATGTTGCAATGTTTGTTTTTTATGCATTAAGAAATAGAGAAGAACACTGTTTCAAGGAGAAAGGCTGGGGTGGAAGAAGGATCGTAAAGGAATTTCCAGGCAAGGGGTGGAGTCATGTCACTGTAAATAGACTTATCGCTAAAATACGCACTACAGGGTCAGCAGCACGCAAAATTGGCAGTGGGAGACCCAAGACTGCATTTTCGGTGGAGAACAAGGACCGTGTTGAGGAACTGATTCAACCCCAGGAGGAGAACCCAGGGACCCACAAATCTCTTGGAGAAGTTGCAAGCGATTTACAAGTGAGCAAGTCTTCTGTGCAAAGAATGGCGAAAGAATTTTACGTGCTACTGACCCCGTAGTGCGTATTTTAATGATAAGTCTATTTACAGTGACATGACTCCACCCTTTTCCTGGAAATTCCTTTACGATCCTTCTTACACCCCAGCCTTTCTCCTTGAAACAGTTTTCAATGGTAACCTTATCACTTTCACTCAAAGGCATGGTTGATTCTCCCAAACTGAAACTTTGGACAGAACTGATTTTGGATACAGACGACAATAAAAAAACAAAAACAAAAAAAAAAAAAACAATAGACTTGACACCCAAACAGGCTATTTTTAGACTGAGACTGATTGACAGATGCCAGCACCTGGTAGCTGGCATCAACATGATGAAGGTCACATTGCACAGCTCTGATACTGGATTTTTTTTGACATGCTGATTTGAATTTGACAATACTGGCATAATCTGCGTCCGAACTTTTAGATATTTTGCAGACTTGTTGATGATAGCCTAAGGTTACTGTGTGAAAATTTTTAATGACTAAGAAAATACTTGTCAAAAAGCGGTTCACTTTTTGGGGGGACACACACACACACACACACACACACACACACACACACACAAATATATATATATATATATATATATAGAGAGAGAGAGAGAGAGAGAGAGAGAGAGAGAGAGAGATTATAGATTGTAACTACACTGTCAACATCGTGTACCAAGTACCATTTCATTTATCTTTTGATGAATGGAACAGAGACCGTGAAACTGACATGCACTTAACTCGGTATGTTTTGACAGTATGTATTATCCGCAAAACAGGAAGTCCATAAATCACTGTTCGTGTTTTCTGCAACTGCCTTTAGTCTGAAGACAGTGAATGTCTTTTTCTTTTGACATTGTTTTTTTGTTATGTTATTTCATTCTGTGTCATATTATTTTATTTCATAGATTTGATTTCCTGATTAGTTGATGAAGGGGAGCAGTTAAATGTTGTAAATAAATGCCTGTTGCTCAACGACTCAGAAACTGAACGGTATGACTTGCTAAACGGTTCCGACCCTCTGACAGAACTCGAGATGGTCTCTGTTTTTTTTTTTGGTTTTTTGTTGTTGTTTTTCTGGCAAGCAGCCATGCACATCACATCTCACTTCAGCAACTCCGAAGAAAAAAAGTAAGACAAGTTCTTGTGAGTTTGATACCACTGTAAACGTTTGGACCCCCATGACCTATACAACCTTCAGCCTCCCCCCTATCCTATCCATTACCTTCCTTCTTCCATACCCAAGCGGAGGGACAGCACTCGTTACCGCAACAGGTCACACAGTGTCAAAATGTCTTTTTGCTTCTGATCAGCAGATAGATCTATCAGTCAAAACTACGCCTTCGGTCAGTTGACTTTCCGGACTGGGAGCCAAAGCTACACATTTGTTTCTCTCTACTTGGACAGCGAAGGGGTTAGACAGTGAGCCATCAAAGGCAGCTTTTTTTTTCTCTCTCTTTTTGGGTCCCTGTGTTGCATGGTTCCTAGTGATCTGGCAGCATGGAAAGATCGACTTTAATGCCACAGGAGATCAGTCACTGTAACAAGATAAAAGAAAAAAAATTGTTATAAAAAGAAGCAACTGGGAATGCGAAGGAGAAGAGTGCAGAACTTGGAACCATAACCATGAATTTGGAATCATACTGTACATTGACTACTCCTACATTGAATACTCCTTATTCAATGATGTGGCATTGCATGATTACAAAATCAAACGTCTTGTGCCGTGAGTAGAACTGAATTGAACTGAATAAATTTTATTTACAGTAAGCAAAATAATGCGGATTTTTTCATGCTGCCCTCGAAGGGGAAACAGTAACATAAACAAAGGGGGAATCATTATATCAGTACAGCATGCATATTATAGTCATGGATACATGAATGGTAATTTGACATCAACAACACTATATAGAGGAGAATAAGAGGAGAGATACATAAGAGGACAGATAGAGAGAGAAAGAGAGAGAGAGAGAGAGAGAGAGAGAGAGAGAGAGAGAGAGAGAGAGAGTAAAAAAAAAAAAAGAATGTTAACTCTCTCCATACGAACGGCGAAAGAGACGACGTTAACAGCGTTTCACCCCAATTACCATCATCAAAATATTGCAAGCGGAAGGCTCTTATACTGAAGACGTGAATGGTGACAAAGAATACCACAATTCTGACGACGGAAGCTAAAGGTTGGGTCATTCAGACACCCACTGGACATCCGAGGGGTCTGTGTAGAGGAGAAGAGAGGACTGGCCGTACTGAGTGAGTTAACATCGGTCAAGATGCTGATCAATCAATGAATAAAATGAAATGATAAAAAAAAAAATACATATAATTAAAAAAACAATTTAAACACAAAAAATGAGGCTAAAATAAGCATGCACATGTTACAAAAAACAGTAATAGAAATAACACCATTTGTGGGAGCAACAACAACAAAAAACAAAAAAAAGAAGAAGAAAAAAAAAAGAAAAGAGAGAGAGAATTGAATTGAATAAATTTCATTTTCTGAGGAAAAACAGTAGTAGTAGTAGTGGCAGCAGCCGCAGCAGCACTATGTTTTTCTTAATCATCTTTATCAGCAGCAGCAACAGTAGCATGGTCTTAATAGTTTAATCACCATGATGGCGAAACAGCTTCAGTGTACTGTCAAATATACAGGCTATCAGTCATAATATTTTCGTAGGCAAAACACCGATCACAAGAGTGCAAGCACGTGAGCGTGTAGCCAGACATGAGTCACAAACTGACGATGCCTTCAGAAACACCACCCGGGGCATCCATCTTGACCAAAAATACGTTGCCTCAAGTTGACAGGCAATGCATAAAATGCACTTGTATTCCTGCTCGGCCAAACTTCGGAATCACCCCCATCAGAATGAATCAGCGATTTCCATGGGAACTTCGCAATGACCTTTTTACGCTCAGCATGGTGAGATTCTCATCTAAACCCGCAGCAGAAACAGCAGCAGCAGTAGCAACAACAGCAGCAGTGGCAGTGTGGTAGGACGGGCGCGATAGTCGAGCGATTCAAGTTAGGACATTTTCCACCAAAACAGTTGTTCTTGTCCTCTGAATCCTCGGTGATTTAGTAACTCCTCTTTTTTTTTCAACCTTCCAGTTCATCATATGCGTCTTGCAATTGTATGTTAATCCACTTAATCTATACCATATGCCTCTGCATGATGATCAGATACGCTTGTTGCAGATCCCGGAATCCATTTCTAGTGCTGAGCAGGTTTTAGAACTGCCAACAAACCAAGCATGCACCTGCCCCAGAAGCAAGTATGGCTGCCTAAAGTGGTGAGAAATAAAGCATGGAGTGACCGGGGCAGCTGTAGGTGTAAATAATCTTTGATTGTTCAACAGTGCACATGATTACAATGCAAACGAAGGCAACAGAGCATCAACAAGCTGAAAGCTTATACTGTACTCACAATTGTTAACATTACTGCTTATGAGCCATGTCATCGTTGGTATCAAATAACTTATTCATAAACAGCAAATGAATAAATAAAACAAACCAATACACAAATAAGAAAGATGGAAGGAGCTGTTCGCGAACAAAGACGAAATGATGATACCAAGCCGAAAAACAACAA
The DNA here is from genome assembly GCF_041734735.1 of Babylonia areolata. Classification (NCBI taxonomy): domain Eukaryota; kingdom Metazoa; phylum Mollusca; class Gastropoda; order Neogastropoda; family Buccinidae; genus Babylonia; species Babylonia areolata. Next base: position 42,672,483 of record NC_134876.1, on the reverse strand, counting down.
TATCTATAAATAAATATATTTTTTTGAATTGATGACAGAACATAACGCATCCCCTACCCCTCCTTCACACTGCTTCCACCTCTCCTCTCCTCCCCCGCCCCCACTCCTTCCCCCATGCCCCCCATCCCACCTCCATGTTATTTCCGGACAATCAGTGCTAAGAACTTGTGTTTGATGCGAACCAGTGAGGCAGACAGTAACAAAGTAACAAAGAGAAACTGTCTGCGAGGATGCAGCGCCCCACTGTGCCTGATGTGATGGAGCGGTCTGATCTGTTGTTCCCTTTTCGTCTGGCACCATTTCCAAGGCGCTGGATGTGGAGAGACCTGAAAGTCTTTCAACACCCCCACCCCGCCCCCAACCTCCTTCCCGACCACCAGTTCCATCGCTTAATGACACGAGTCTGTCTGTCTGTCTGAGTAACACACACACACACACACACACACACACACACACACACACACACACACACACACACACACACACACACACACACACACACAATAATACACCACCATCACACAGACACAGACAGATAAACACACGCGCGCTCGCGCGTGCGTGCGTGCGTGTCATCGTCATGGACGACTTGACAAAAGATTCGATTCAATACAAGTATACTAACAGCAGTTCTGACAGAGATAGAAAGAGAGTGACACACAGACATACGGACAAACACAACGACAGACAGGCACACAGTCCAACACAGACACTGAGAGAGGGAGGGGGAGAATGCACTGCACTCACACTGATTCTATCAGGATTGTACACGTACACGGTGTTGCTCTTTCCAATTCCACATGGGCTCTGTTTGGGGGACTAACATTGACTCGACCGGCGCCGCCATTGACTTTCACACGCGTTCTCTATAAATGTGGAAAGTGTAGGTTTCGATCGGTATGCCTGCCTGTCTGTCTGTCTGTCTGTCTGTCTGTGAAGGGCCGGATACGCAGCAAGATTTCTCCCATCAATCAAGCGCAAGCTTTTGCACACGTGTAAACAATGTCTTCTAAGATACTTGGCAATCATTTGGGAATGAATCGGTTTCTAAATTGAACAGTAATTACAAATAACGGACATATCGATGCGGAACAGAAATTCCGATGTGATGCAGCCCTTGGCTGCTATCAGGAGACGTCCACCGGCTCTGTTTAACCAGTGATCAAAATAACCACAATTTCCTGTCGTGATCAGGTTCAACCGTTGCACTGAAGGAACTCTTCATGGTCAGTGTTTGACAAATAGTGGATGGACATCGCCTGAATATTGTTTGCCATCGCACCATAAAACATCGTGTGAATGATTATCGGTATTACCAAGCATCGTCCTTTACTCATGATACCACAAACAATTAGTTATAGAACATCAGAGTTATTGAAACGCTATTAGTCTGAGCTCTTTCATTGTGAGTGAACACCTGATATATTTGCTTTTGACTCAACAGTTTAAACAGACAACAACATCCAAAATACCAATGACTAGTCATGCTCAGAAGAGTACAATATCTCGGTGGAAGTCACACCTTGTTTAAAAGCGCATCCTCAGCATCGTTGGCAAAGCAAATAATAGCGCTTGAATTTTTAAGCTATAATTATTATTCCTGCAACCAAGAAGTTTTATATGAACTTTGTGCATCGCTTGTCCGTCCACACATCGGATATTTAAGACCACTGGTGAACATTATCTGACTCTGGAATCATAATCACATTAGAGAGTTTCTTTTATTGAAAATCGGAAGTCTGAGATTACTTGAATATTTCGATAGTCTCTCAGCATCTTCCTCAGGATATTCAACTTAAGTTCGAGATCTAGATATACCTATCAACTGGACAATCAGTCTTCGGAAAGAAATACAAGGCTTGAGAGCCCATACTGTCATGGCATATCAGCTCACTTACAGTCGTACAAAGCTTCATTCTAGCAGACCGCCTCTCTGTCTTAAAAGTAAGAACAAGAGAACTGCAGCCTTCTGCACAAAAGACAACAATGAATCTCCTGTAGACATCGAAGATTTTGTAATTGTACAACTTCATGCGGCACCACACAAGAAAGCAAAGGCCTTTGCAGAACTCATTATTGCGAGCAATGTCGGGACAGCTTTGTTTCCTCGAAGCATCGGAGACTGGAATGACTTTGTCCTCACTTCCAATTCTGTGCACATCGGATCAGTTCATCTGGCCTAGAACGCAGAAGACGATGCAATACGAAAGACAAATTTTCAAGCGTTTCATATCGTCTCATGCATGTGATGCTTTAGGCAGCATTGCTTCAGACAAAGAAGTACGGAGAGAGACGGGGGTGGGGTGGGGTGGGCAGGGACGGAGATGTGCTGCAAAAAATACCACCGTTGTGTAAAAGTGCGCGTGCGCACGCGCGCGCACACACACACACACACACACACACACACACACACACACACAGATACATGCAAACAGGGAGACAGACAGACAGACGGACGGACGGACCAACAAAGACAAAAAATCAGGCACTGATAGAGAGAGACAGAGAGAGAGAGAGAAGGGAGGGGTGAGAAAAAGTTAGATAAACACATTAACGTTCGCAGACATATGTGCAAAAGTAATTTCAGCCTGCAAAATCGAAAACATCAAAGGAGAACGACTGATAAGCAAAGCTCTTAAGCGAATGTTTCCAACATGATGCGAGAAACTCACAAACACCCCCCAGCGTAGACAGACCTACCTCACACGATTCCTTCATTTGAATGACGGATCCATTGTTATCAATATCACATCATTACACCCAGGTTGGCAGCTTGCTGCGTTCAACCACACACACACACACACACATACACACACACACACACACACACACACACACACACACAGACGTGCGCGGACTGTTCTGGCATCTCCGTTCTCAGAGCCATCATTCATTCTGGGGTGCGTATATATATATATATATATATATATAGAGAGAGAGAGAGAGAGAGAGAGAGAGAGAGAGAGAATGTATATATATAGAGATAGAGAGAGACAGAGACAGAGACAGAGAGACAGAGATACGCATGAACGCACTCACACATATGCTCGCACACAAGTGCGCGCGCATGCACTAGCGTAAAAACATACGAACGTAAAACTCACACTCTAACACACAAACGCCAACGCACCTGTTCACACACAAAGGCTACGAACGCACCCTCCCCCGCCCCCCATCTACCCTCCCCCCCCCAGCCCTCCCCCCACTTCCCCCCCCCCCCACACACACACACATACACGCACAAACACACACAAGAACGCGCGCGCTACTGCATTCCAACTCACAGAATTATTCTGTGAAATATCTTATTCGTCTGCTCTGCAATACAATAATGTTACCCAGATTTAAAAAAAAAAAAAAAAAAGAAAGAAATCAAACAGACTCAACTGTTCCAACACGTGTAAAAATAAAAAATAAAAAAAGAAGAAAAGAAATTAGAAAAAGGAAAAAAAGTTACCTGAAGAACAAACTTTTATTTGGGAGAACGATCATCAGCCAAAGTGATTCTGGTGACCTCATTTAAAGACAGAACCGGTTTTTTTTTGTTTTGTTTTTTTTTTTTTTTTTTTTACATTCAGACTAGCTTTCGTGAGTAAAGATCATAAATCTAATACAGAAATAACCATACATTTATCGCCCGCCAGTCTGTCTGTCTATACGCCAACGATAAACTTCAATGCTAGGACCGTTCATTACCGGCGACGCAGACATGACACATGGTATTTAGAGAGAAACTGATTTATGAAATTGGCAGACTTTGTCTTCCTCTGTTCAATCGAGAAGGTCACAGAGCTTGCAGTTAATGAACCAGCAGTTTATCATTAATGGTATGTTGTTGTATTTCTTTTTAATCACTGGTCGTAAATTATCATCCAATAACCGCTGCTATTTTCAAAATGCCAACTCTTTTATTTTACTGCCCTATATTCTGAAAGAGAATTCGTCTGTGTCAAAAAGTGTTTACGTCTGGTGGTTATTTTTCATGCAAATTCTGTAGCACGAACATTGACATTACTTGAAACAATTCATGAATATAGCTTGCGAAATTGCCCCATTAACAAACCGATTCAAGATGATGTCTCTTACATTGTTCACGTCAAATCTGTATTTCTTATTCACTCGGTTATTTTTTTTTCATTATTTTCGTTCTCCTTTTCCACATATTTCATCTTGGGTTTCCTTTGTAGATGTTGCTTTCCTTTTTTCCCTCTCCGTTCTCTTGTCTGTCGTTGCTGACACTCACGGCTGGCGTCTATCAAGTTGTCGGGTAAGATACATAGGCAAATTATTTACACTATATTTTGTTTATTTGTTTTCATGCAATCTTCGTGCGCCCGAGAAAAGGATGTTTTTATTCTTATTTTTCTTATTAGCTTACTTTTTAAAAAAGCTTATTTATTTAGTTATTTTCATTTATCTATTTTCATTTATTCATATATCCATGTATTTATTTTGGGTCATTTCCTATACTTGCATTGATTTCTTTTGTCATGTGCTGCATCATAAGTTTGCCAACACTTGCGTTGCTTTCTTTTTTTATTTGCTACATCATACCATTGCCAACACTTGATTTCCTTTGTCATTTGCTACATCATACCATTGCCAACACTTGATTTCCTTTGTCATTTGCTACATCATACCATTGCCAACACTTGATTTCCTTTGTCATTTGCTACATCATACCATTGCCAACTCTTGATTTCCTTTGTCATTTGCTACATCATACCGTTGCCAACTCTTGATTTCCTTTGTCATTTGCTACATCATACCATTGCCAACTCTTGATTTCCTTTGTCATTTGCTACATATACCATTGCCAACACTTGATTTCCTTTGTCATTTGCTACATCATACCATTGCCAACACTTGATTTCCTTTGTCATTTGCTACATCATAACACTGCCATCACTTGATTTCCTTTGTCATTTGCTACATCATAACACTGCCATCACTTGATTTCTTTTGTCATTTGCTACATCATAACACTGCCATCACTTGATTTCTTTTGTCATTTGCTACATCATACCGTTGCCAACTCTTGATTTCCTTTGTCATTTGCTACATCATACCATTGCCAACTCTTGATTTCCTTTGTCATTTGCTACATCATACCATTGCCAACACTTGATTTCCTTTGTCATTTGCTACATATACCATTGCCAACACTTGATTTCCTTTGTCATTTGCTACATCATACCGTTGCCAACTCTTGATTTCCTTTGTCATTTGCTACATCATACCATTGCCAACACTTGATTTCCTTTGTCATTTGCTACATCATACCATTGCCAACACTTGATTTCCTTTGTCATTTGCTACATCATACCATTGCCAACACTTGATTTCCTTTGTCATTTGCTACATATACCACTGCCAACACTTGATTTCCTTTGTCATTTGCTACATCATACCGTTGCTAACTCTTGGTTTCCTTTGTCATTTGCTACATCATACCACTGCCAGCTCTTGATTTCCTTTGTCATTTGCTACATCATACCGTTGCTAACTCTTGGTTTCCTTTGTCATTTGCTACATCATACCATCGCCAACACTTGATTTCCTTTGTCATTGGCTACATATACCACTGCCAACACTTGATTTCCTTTGTCATTTGCTACATCATACCGTTGCTAACTCTTGGTTTCCTTTGTCATTTGCTACATCATACCACTGCCAGCTCTTGATTTCCTTTGTCATTTGCTACATCATACCGTTGCCAACTCTTGATTTCCTTTGTCATTTGCTACATATGCCACTGCCAACACTTGATTTCCTTTGTCATTTGCTACATCATACCACTGCCATCACTTGATTTCTTTTGTCATTTGCTACATCATACCATTGCCAACACTTGATTTCTTTTGCTTGATTTCCTTTGTTATTTGCTACATCATGCCTTTGTCAACACTTGATTTCCTTTGTCATTTGCTACATCATACCATTGCCAACTCCTGATATTCCTTTGTCATTTGCTTTTTCATGCCTTTGCCAACAGAATTCAGCCTCTGAACTGTTTATCTGGGGGAAAAAGGGGGTTTATCCATCCTTCGCAGGTACGGCGGAATGAACAATCTAAAATGTTCTGAAGGAATGATGCTGTTTATTGCAGGGGAAGTTGGCTGAGTTCCATCTCTCAGGTCATCTCATCGGAAGGATATTTTCAGTTGTTTGTGTGTTTCCGAAATGTCATTTTGTTGATTGAATAACGTTTGTGTACAAGGTATCTTCACCTCACACTTTGAAGAAAGAAAAAAGAGAGAGAGAGACAGAGACAGAGACAGAGAGAATGAATGAATGAATGAATGAATCTAATTTCCAACGTTGGAGATATTAGTTCACTGGCCGACTTTTTATCTGCAGTTTTTTCAGAGAGACACACACATATCACATATGATTATAGTTATACTCAATATAAGAGAGAGAGAGAGAGAGAGAGAGAGAGAGAGAGATGACGGAAGACAGGGGGGAGGAAGGAAGGAGTGAGACACTGCAGACAGACAGATATAACAGAGAGAAAGGCAGACAGACAGAGACAAGGACAGATACAGACAGACGGACATAAGTGCGATAGCGAGAGGAAGGCATACACTTATACACATGTCTGAACATTCGGTCTGAATACGATAATATTATTATGTATACAACATCATTAATTTGTGCTTGACAGCAGTGAGAACAGAATATCGACATAACTTTTCACCATGCTTTTATCTTACTTCTCTCTCTCTGTCTCTCTTCTCCCCCCCCCCCCCCCCCCCCCATCTCTCTCTCTCCCTCTTTCTCCAGTGCTCATCTTCATTTTTCTATTTGTCTGTCTATTTATCTATCTTTCCCACCCTCTCTGTCTCCCTCCCCAGAGCATACACCTCTCTCTCTCTCCCTCTCTCTCTCTCCCTCCCTCTCTGTGTGTCTCTTTTCTCTCTCTTTTTCTCCCTTTCTCTATCTGCCTCCCCAGAGCATACACTTCCTCACTCTTTCTCCCTCCATCCCTCCCTCTTTCCTTCTCTCTCTCTCCAGTGCATTTGTCTGTCTGTCTCACTATCTATCTTTCCCACCTTCTTTGTCTCCCTCGCCAGAGCATACACTCCCCTTTCTCTCTCTCCCTCCCTCCCTCTCTCTCTGTCTCACTCCCAGTCTGCCTCTCTCTCCCATCCTTTCTTCTTCTTCTTCTT
>NC_134876.1:42635311-42655311 GCF_041734735.1 Babylonia areolata | reverse complement strand
AAATAAAACTGGTTTACTGAGGTTAACGCGGGCCAGCCTGGCTTATTTTCTAGGGGTTAAAACAGTCAAAGGACTGTCAAAACAGTCAAGGAAATATGTACACCCAAGTATGTTATACCCAGGAACATATTAGGTGGGGTACATTTAAGCGCGGCACGTCGGCAACGGAATCAGCATTGTAACTGTGATGACGCATTCGGGGATCACCGAGTTACTCTGTCTTACTTTTTGTCTGTCTGTTTGTTTGTTTGTTTTTTCAACAATTTTTTTTTTAATTCCCCATCTCTCACCCATCCATTCCACAAATCTTACATTCATTCATCAACATCTTTAAATGGACAGGAAAAGAGAAACGAAAAGTGTCAGGGAAACATGCAATGTTGGCAATGACATGATATTGTAAAATGCATAGAGCTTCAAGAATATGCGCTGTAGTAAAACATCTTAATAAATACATAAATAAATAAGTAAATAAATAAACATTTCTTGAGACTAATACGGACATAATAAAATATGTGACTGTCTTTCTTTCTTTTCTTTTGTCTGTATTTCTTTCTTTTCCTTTTTTTTCTTTCTTTCTTTCTTTCCTCTTGTCTTTCGGTTTGTTCTTGTTTAAGCTTTCTTTCTTTCTTTTTTGTGTTTGTCTCTTTCCTTCCTTCATTTTGTCTTTTCTTTTTTCCGTCAACATGGCTCCTACACAAGCTGACCCAAGACAATCAGCACAATTTTTTTTTTTCTTTCTTTCTTTTTTTCTCTTCCTTTTTAACCGATATGACATAACCATTGAGTGGTTTACGATGAAAGGTTCAAGGCCCACGGTTTTTACGGCCATCGGGGCGGTGACGTCCCTCATCCACTGTGGCACAGAAAGGCAGGGACCCATTCCCTTCCCTCTGCCGTTTCAACCTACCCCAATGAAAGTAAGGTACCCGTTCACCTAGGAGGAGGAGATGAAAATCGGAGTCACGTACCTTTCACGGGGGAAACGGGGTGTCAAACCCTGATCACTGGAAAACACTAAATCGTAAGTCCAACGCCTAACTGAATCTCCCAGGGCACCTAAACAACAACAACAATAAACAAACAATCAAAACTGAATGAGGACTTGCCAGTCACCTCGGACATTCCATCGGAAGTGTTAACCGGAAGCTGGTCCGCTTGGAAATGGCGACGCGGTACGAACCAACCACGTCCGTGTGCGGCAATGAGGTTGTGATTGATGCCTTCATAGCAAAGCGATGGGGATGGACGAAACGGATATCGAGTTTTGTTTTGCTGTTGTTGTTGTTGTTTTGTTGTTGTTTGACCCTGCGACCCGCTTGCAGATAAAACACATTCACGGGCGCACGTGTTTGTGTGAGAGTGCGTGTTGTATAATTGTGTGTGTGTGTGTGTGTGTGTGTGTGTGTGTGTGTTTGTGTGTGTTTGTGTGTGTTGTCTGTGTCTGTGTGTGTGTTTGTCTGTGTCTGTGTGTGTTTGTGTGTCTGCCTATGTGTGTCTGTGTCTGTGTCTTACAGACAAAACATAAAACTAAATTTCATTCACCACATTAGATCTGTCAGAGCTAAACACTGAAAGACACATGAAGACATACACAGAAACAGACAGACAGACAGAGAAAGACCGACCGACCGACTGACCGTGAAGACAGAGAAAGAGGAGAAACGGAAAGACACTGGTAGCAGAAAAAAATAAATAAATAACCAGACAGCCCTGAGAGTGATCCCAGTTCATGATATCGCTTGTCACCAGCAGACCCAAGCAAAGAAATAGGAAACTTCAGATTTGCTGATTTATCGATATAACGTCACCACTAAATGAAGAAACGCCAATCGTAACGAGTGGAGTGATGGCCTAGAGGTAACGCGTCCGCCTTGGAAGCAAGAGAATCTGAGCGTGCTGGTTCGAATCACGGCTCAGCCGCCGATATTTTCTCCCCCTCCACTAGAACTTGAGTGGCGGTCTGGACGCTAGTCATTCGGATGAGACGATAAACCGAGGTCCCGTGTGCAGCATGCACTCAGCGCACGCAAAAGAACCCACGGCAACAACAGGGTTGTTCCTGGCAAAATTCTGTAGAAAAATCCACTTCGATAGGAAACACAAATAAAACTGCACGCAGGGGGGAAAAAAAGGTGGCGCTGTAGTGTAGCGGCGCGCTCTCCCTAGGGAGGGGAGAGCAGCCCGCATTTCACACAGCGAAATCTGCTGTGATAAAAAGAAATACAAATACAAATACAATCACGGTCCTGGAATTTGATCTTTGTTGAAGAATCAGCTCGAGGAAGTGTGAACCGAAGGCTGGGCCACTTGAAAATGCAGCAAAGCAGGCCCATCTGTCTTCGACCTTCTTTTCAAACTACACTGCAGCGATGCACAGCCATTTTAAAGAGAAGACGGAGCTGATCGTGAAACTATCAACAGAAAGCAAATAGTGCATAGAATAACAGATGGTTAACATGGTCTGGCCATTAGTCACAGTGCGAAATCCATCCATGAAACGTGCCAGACAAGTCTGCAGACTGTGGAACTCTCTGCTGTCAGGCCAGCAGACGTTGGCACTCCACGAAATGAGAACAGCCCCCGGACGTGTCAACTCGCACTCCACGGGACACTGGTCCTGCTTCGTGGTGTGAGTCAATGAACGGGAAGGGTACATGTCACTTTGCCGAACTAAACACACGCACCGTAGCACGCGTGTACACACACACACACACACACACACACACACACACACACACACACACACACACGGACACACACACACACACGGACACGCACACACACATGCACATTTGAATTAGGAAGAATTACGGGAGTGTTTCGATGTATGAAATTGTGTCCCTCAAAATGCACGCTATCTTTTAACATTGTTTCAGCGTGATAGGTATAAGCCAAACCACTGTGTTTTATCTGCATAAAGATTAAGTTTGTCGGGTGGAAAAAAAAGTATGTATATATGTATGTTTCTCCTTTCTCTTTTTTATTTTTTTTTATTATTATCAAATGACGAGTGACAATGTTGCTGAGCTGTCCTTGAGGAGAGCAGAGTTGATTTTACACATTACAATTAATTGGACCAGAAATTCATGTAACAGAACAAAACAAAATCATACACAAAAACATGCGCGCACACGCGCACACTCTTTCTATTCATACTGACAGAAAAAAAAAAAGAGAGAGAGAAAAAAAAAAGCTCCAGTTTCCTCCAAAACAGAGATGTGTCCAGCAGCTCAGCAAGAATAGAATTACGTCTGGCAAAAATGACGTGACATTTCTAATCTGACGTCACAGGATTGACAGGATCCTAGCTTGTCCCAAAAGTGCCGTGACGCGATGCGTCTGTCTGAAAAAAAAAGGGATAAAAAAGGGAGAATAAATCGACACGTAGAACAAACACCAGCTCAGCTCAGATTCATGGATGCGTGTGCTTGGAAAAACGGTTTGGAATGGAAAGAAAACAGTAGGCCAGCGGACCCACGTTACGCACGACCATACCGTTACCTCTTCCCAAGAACAGAGAGAGCGTGCTGTGATGGGTAGAGACAGACCAGGAGCTGTCCGTGAGGTGGAGGGAAAAAAACAATAGTGCTGGCTTTTATACATCTATCTCAATGATCAGAGTCCGTTTCGGCCAGGCTCCCAGTTCAGACAATATGACTGACAAACGCCGAAATTGACTGTCAACATATTAATCAAGCATAATCCCTTAAAAAAAATAATTTAAAAGAGAGAGAGAGAGAGAGTAAATGCGATGATACTTTTAATTGCACGCACGCACGCATTCACGTGCGCACTGAGACAGTGAGGGTGACACAAAGACCAAGTTTAGTTTTATTCTACGTTTCCAACATACGGATCAATACTGGATCAACTGCAATCAAAGTCTTCTCAAGCAAAGTTATATCACACAGGTGTCCGCTCGAAATGAAATAACATGACAATGTGGTAGTTCCGTTTTTTTCGCACCACGACAATTTGGCTGTTGTTTTCCCACCAGAATTCAACGATGGCCCCCGGCAGTTGCAACAGAATATATAACGCCGCACAATGCATCAGTCAGGAGATCATTGTTTCGTGGCATCCTTTCCGATCTTTCGTTTATTCCTTCGTTGTCTGGTCAGTTAGCCAGTCTGTTGGCTGGTCAGTGGCATGGATGCTTGCATAACCACTAAGCTGTTTATCTAACTGGTTGCCAAGTAAAGTGGGGGAGTAGGGAGAGGGGGCCGGGGGGGGGGGGGCGGATGCTGATATCCAGCAAGAAAGAAAATAACATTCTTTCTATATTTAAAAAAAAAATCGTTTTGTTCTATCGGTGCGGGGATCTATAGGCACATAGCTATTTGAACAAGGCAATACCGCTGCTTTCGATGTCTGATGACAATATTTTCACATTGACCTTGTATAAGTGAATAAAAAAAAATGGGTAATTCAAAAATATAAAAAGTTTTTATTACTGTTCTGATCTGATTCCTTGAAAGTAATACATAATGATAAAGCATTCGATTCTTGTGCTCTGTTTTCATTTATTTTTCTTCTTTTTTTCATTTTTAAATGACAGATAACAAACAATGTATAAATGCATTTAACTATTGAAGAGTACAAACGTGAGGTTGTGTACACAAAGTATTATACTCAAGCACGCACACACATTTCAAGTATAAGCATTTGTATGCATATACATGCGCACCCACAACATAACAACAAGCCTACAAACATATGGACAATGCACACACTCCCAAATACATACACAAACTAATGAGATAGAATGCAATGAACATTTACAACAACAAAAAAGGGAGGGGGCGGGGAGGGAAACAGACAAACAAACACACACTCAACAACATCAAAGAAAAAAAAAAACGAACCCCAAAACAGACAGATGATGAGTGCTCCTCAATGTTGTGAATTTAATCAAACCAATCAGTTTGTTATTGAAGATAATTTAATTAGCTGAAAAAAAAAGGGTTTCCCTTCATATAATGTACTGGGTTTGTTTGTTTTTTTTTGTTTTTTCATGACAATTTTTTTTATCATTACTTTACGACAGAATGCCATCTTAATATCCAGTTGATGAGCTGCATAATCCAAAACACTACTGAAGTGTTGCTGACATTTCTTTTCATTGTTATTGAAATTTCTAAAATACCTGTGTGAGGGAGCCAATTTTCTTTTGGAATCCAAGGGAATTCTTTTGCAGATGATTCATATATTTTTCAAGTTTATACTTTCATTTAAATATTTTAGAAATATTTGGATTTTTTAATAATCTGCACGTGTACAGAAAAAATATTCTGAGAAGAATAATTAATTCTAAAACCTCATCAGTTTTAATGGGTTTGTTGTTGTTGTTTTTGCTGTACCAAATAGTCAGTTCGATATCAAATAATAGTGTATTGATATGTGTGCATTTTTGTTTTACAATAATCATGTTCTAGTTCTTCCCAAAAGGATTGAGAATAACGACAATTATAGTGCTCTATTGCGCCTTTCTCGCTGTCACAGAAATTGCACCTGTCGCTCTCTGTAATACCCATTTTCCTTAATATGCTACCAGTCACTAAACTTCTACAGCAAATTTATTTTGAAACCATTTCAACCTTATTTGCTTTATTCCACTGATTTGTGTCTGTATTTTCCACCCAATTTACAAATGGATTGATGTCAGATATCTTTAAATCATGAAGTACAATATATTAGTAAAGTGTGTGTGTGTGTGTGTGTGTGTGTGTGTGTGTGTGTGTGTGTGTGTGTGTGTGTGTGTGTGTGGAGGGTCTGGTATGTACATATGTGTGTTTGAATGTATGTTTATATGCATGTATGCATTATGCTTATGTGTGGGCATCACGATTGTTTTTTGACTCACTTGTGTGTCTGTGTGTCCGTGGTAAACTTTAACATTGACATTTTCTCTGCAAATACTTTGTCAGTTGACACCAAATTAGGCATAAAAATAGGCAAAATTCAGTTCTTTCCAGTCATCTTGTTTAAAACAATATTGCACCTCTGGGATGGGCACAAAAAAATTTAAAAAGAAGCCAAATTATATGCAAACTGCATTTACTGTTATATTTATATTTTTGGTATTCTCTAAACTTGGCACTTTGATCTGGTATTCTGACACAACAACAAGAGCAGTCATTATTATCATTTGTTTGTTCAAACAGGAACTTCTTTTGCTAAGCATGGAAGTTTTATTTATTTTGCAAACGTTTTGTGCAGATAGTAAAAAAGGGAAATTACTCTGTAATTAATGCTAGGGGACTTAGTTTGCTTTAAACTGATCTTTCTCATCTTAAACATTACATTTTGAAATTATACTGAATACATAAATAGCTTGTGTGTTTTACTCTCAGTGTACAGGGCTTTCACTATGTTCATTCGCCCAAGTGGTCTTTTTCGGAAAATACTAAAATCAATATGACGAGTGGACTTTACAGATCTATTGGCTGAGCCCTGAAGGTCATGGGCAAAAATCAATTGCGTACACATATTTATACACATTCAAAGCGCGTGCTCATATTCTTCGCGAACGCGAACGACGCCATTTTGTTTCAAGTTGTTGACCTACCCGTTCAATCCTATATTCAATGGACAATACACGATAACATGTGATGGAAAGTTGGAGAAGGAGACCGTTAAATATTTATTCAGAGAAAGATTTGTGAACGCCTCATCACTTACTGGATTATGCCCCAAACTGCCATAAAAAATATCCACAGAATCAGTCGGAATTCACAGTTAAAAATTGTAAACCATGCGAGTTAATACCCTTGAACTGATCACGATGAAACGAAAAAATTTCCAGTCTTGACTTTTCTCAAAATGAAGTCCTTTTCACATCTTACGGCGTTTAGAAGTACATGTACTTGGTTCTACATGTTATTAGTTTAACAAAATACTAAATTTTCATATCAACTTTAAAACTATAAAACTAGAATGAACATAAAAGAGAAATTGAATCGACCGTGTCGTACTGCATTCCCGGCGGGTGTAACTAAACTTGTACATCTATCTAGATCTAGTGAAAACGGCTAAATGTTGCAGTGTGATTGCGGCGACAGCCATTAAAAAGAATTTTTAATTGCCCTTAAAGATTTTTTGAATGCCCAAGATACACCAGAATAATATGATTTAAACAGCGTTCTCACTGCGAATATCGCAATTGATTTATCGCCCTTTAAAAAAGTATGTTCAAATGTTAAATTTTAGAACGTCAGTTAGGGAGCCACGATAGTGTAATGGATAAGACAGTTTCTTCTCACCCACAGAATACTAAACTATTTAGTATTCTGTGTTCTCACCCGAACACGCGGGGTTCGAATCTGGTTAGGACTTTTTTTTTCTTTTTTCTTTTTTAAACGCGAAGCTTTATAATAACAAATACAAAACACATTTTAACGATTAGATTAAAAAAAAATTTTTTTTAAGTGTATCACAAGTGAGTCTTGAAGGCCTTGCCTCTCTTGTCCTTAATATACACCTTCACCTTCACCTTCACCTCTCCCGTAGTCTGGGTTCAGACCGTTGGGGCACCGCTGCTGACCTGGCCACCACCCCTCTCCACTCTTCACGGTTTTCTGATTTCCTCAGGGCGTCACCGAGCGTCAAGCCTGTCCACCCCCGGATGTTGTCTTCCCATCTCTTCTTCTGCCGTCCTCTCCTTCTGCCTCCTTGTACGGTGCCTTGCAGGAACGTTTTGGCAAGACCAGATGATCGGGAGATGTGTCCATACCACCTACGTTTGCGTTTTTTCACAATGGACAGAAGGTCTTCGTAGGGTCCAATACTTTGCTTGATTCTGTTCTTCACTCTACGCCTGCGAGACTTGGACCCTGACTGCAGACATCGAGAGAAGAATCCAAGCTGTCGAGATGAGATGCTTTCGTAGACTACTTGGCATCTCCTACAGAGACCACATCACACTTAATATACAACCAGTCACTAAACTTCTACAGCAAATTTATTTTGAAACCATTTCAACCTTATTTGCTTTATTCCACTGATTTGAGTCTGTATTTTTCCCCCAATTTACAAATGGATTGATGTCAGATATCTTTAAATCATGAAGTACAATATATTAGTAAAGTGTGTGTAACTGTGTGTGTGTGTGTGTGTGTGTGGGGGGTCTGGTATGTACATAAGTGTGTTTGAATGTATGTTTATATGCATGTATACATTATGCTTATGTGTGGGCATCACGATTGTTTTTGGTTTTTTTGGTCATGTTTTAGTGTGTATACGCAACACCGATGCAATGTGTTGTGTATAAACCACGTATTTTGTAAAGCACCCAGAGCAGATTTCTGGAAAGTGTGCTTTATAAGCATACATTATCATGATTATCACTATTAGCATAGGAACAGTTTGGTGATGTACATACACGACCCCCTTACATATTATCAGAATACTATGTGTGAAGAAAAGAACGACCTGCTCACTTATCCTTCCCAGCCCCAGAAACCCGATGAGAAGGAAGAAAATGATGTGGTGGCTTGGACACACCGATAATCATCACTGCAAAATCGTATTGAGGAGCAGCTGCAAAACGGAGCATTTATCGTTCGGGATGTCAACCACTACCTGACGACGCATAATTGGTTTCTCCAGTTCTCAGTGACGTCTATCAGGGTGCTCAGTGACGTTTTCGCCAGACTCCGAAGGTGATAATTGACTGTTGGTTACCTGCCCTCTCCTTGTGGAAAACGCGGAGAGTCACGGGGTATCGGCACTTGACGCGTTATGCCAGTTCACCGTCCTGCCCACCGGGCATACAAACCAAGAGTGTTCGGGTTCAAGGGAAGAAGAAGACCACGAAAGACCTGGACTGAGGTGGTGGTGAAGGAAACCTTGAAAGCACACATCCCACCCTCGAAGCCTTTCAGATCACTTCTGACCCATCAGCTCTTTATCCCCGCGACACCTCTAGGTGGTACAAATGGATTGAAGAAGAAGATGATGATGATGATGATTATGATGGTGATAATGATGATGATGATGAAGGATATGGAAAATCCAGAAAAATAACATCAAAACGGGTAACAGATCTCATGTTTATAAAATCATCATCTTTTTTTTTTCTTCTTTTTATTTTTATTTTATTAAAGTCTTAACTCCCGAGAGCAAGGTTTCGGTTCTAGCTCCGCCCCTTTTCTCTGCATTCAAATTTTGTATTACGTGTAGCTGACACATTTTGTACTTTCCAAAGTCAATTCAGGTCTAGATTGGAAGCTGCTAGGCAAATCTCGCTCTCTGCCATAAATGAAGCCAAACCGCAGCTTTATTAGGCTTTTATTTTGAATAAACCTTCACCGACGTCACAGTGTCAGACTCTGGTGAGAAACTGGCTTGATTCAAATCGCCCGCCATTTATAGTCCGGTTCAGGCAACAAAGTTGACAGCCAATGTCTGAAATAAACGTCACACGCAGTCTCTTGGTGTAGCGTGTGATATCACCCTGTCAACATGTTGACGAATTCCCGAAGCATCGTACAACAGCATAAGATATCTACAGCAGAAGGACATCACCTTGGGTTACAAGGGGAAAAATGACTGAAGGAAAGAATATAAGAAAGGAGGAGAAAAGATACAGGAAAATATGAATTAACCCATTCGATCCTAGAGAGTTTACAGCCTCAGCAGGCTTCCCTGCCATTTTGATTGGAGGAGGGGGGAGGGAGGATGTGTGTGTGTGGGGGGGGGGGGGGGGGAGGATAACAGAAAATATACTGAGATCAACGGGTTTTATTCCCCTCCAAACTGACACGTGTGGACACAACCGGAAATACTGAAGAAGTTAATTCCCTTCGCTTCCAATGTATGCGTGGTAACTGTTTTATTGAATTAAAGTTCGAGCCGACCAGAGCATCCCTTGTGTGCAGAGCTGAATGAGTTAAACAAAGAAAGAAAGAACAGACACTGTAAGTAATAAGAAATTGTGGAATCAATCAAGATAAATTTCATTCAAAATGTGTATACCCCCTAAAACAGAGTATGGCTTCCTACACTGCAGAGTAAAAACGGTTATACACGTAAAAGCCAACTCGTGTACATACGAGTGAACGTGGTAGTTGCAGCCCGCGAAAGAAGAAGAATGTATATTTTAGTCAGGTTTTGGGGAATCCCATGAAGAGATATTTCATGCCCATAAAAATGTGTATGATTATTTTTTTTTATCCTGAAAGTCTTCAGTTTGTGACGACACTGCTGCAATCAGCCTGGTCTAACCAGCCTGTTCCCAACATGTATCTGACCTCAAGACCATCAAAACTTCAGAAACAATGTATCGTGTGATTATTAGCCATATGACAAGATATGCTGAAAATTCTCATAGCAAATTCAATACAGCTGAGGTCCTAACTGATAAGATTGTTGGGGTTTTTTATGAGAGAAAGTGTGTTTCCTGCATGCTCGATGAAAATACATCACTTTCGTCAACAATGAATGAGAGAATCTGGGTGTGGAAGACGACGAATGCAGCAACCTCTGTGTGTGTGTGTGTGTGTGTGTGTGTGTGTGTGAGAGAGAGAGAGAGAGAGAGAGAGAGAGAGAGAGAGACAGTGGAAGAGAGAGGAATGTTACATAATGCTTACGTACTATTATCGTCATCCTTATTCTAATTGTTCTTAATCTCTGGTACTTTCTCTTCGTCAGAACACGCTCGGTAACAAAGATATCCGTGTCTTTATTCCTTTTAGAAGACCTTGCCAAAGTCTGAATGAAGATTATTGGAAAATGAATAATAATCTTGGCCTGTCATGAATTAGTTTATTTAAAATCCACACATACTAAAGCAGTATTTCCGCCGCTCAATCCTGTTTCCGTCCCGAAACAGTTGCGGAAGAGATGCAAGCATGTGGATGTTGTTCTTCACATGAGAAAATGCGGATGTGGCAAGTGGAACATGTGTATTCATTCACTCCAGTGTGTGTGTGTGTGTGTGTGTGTGTGTGTGTGTGTGTGTGCGCGCGCGCGCACATGTGTATATGTGAGTGTTTTGTATATCTCTATGTATGCTTGTGCACGCGCGCAAGCACGTGCGAACAAAACCGTACATGTGTGCAGACAAAATAAACCACGCGAATCAATGCAAACCGGTTCATGCAGGCTTGAATACGCACATGAATGTATTAAAAAAAAAAAAACTCGCTCACACACACACACACACACACACACACACACACACACACACACTTAGATACACATACCAAAACACATAGAAACACACGCACTTACACACACATGCACTTACACACACACACACACACACACACACACACACACACACACACACACATCTGTCTCTCTTAAAGATTCTCCCAATGGAGGAAAAAAAACAACAACAGAAGGATAATAAACAAAGGAAATCAAAATGCAATAATCTTTCACATACGAGTTGTTGTTGTTTTTTTGTGACAAACATCAACACGGTGAGCTGCGAGCTGAATCAGTGCGAATAATTAACTAGCCATTATGATGCTCTGCTGTTGAGGAAAGTACGTACACTATAAACTTTAGTAATCAGGGTTCACGGCTCGAGGTCCTGCCCTGTATCGGCATGGTGTTGTGTACTTGAGGAAAAGGCACTGTACTCGGATCTTCCTCACTCCACCCAGGTGTGAATGTGTCTCTAACTCCGGTCGGGAAGGATGGATTAATCAAAAACGGACTGGTTACCGCCTACCCTCTGCCGAGTCCTAGACACTGTGGATATGAACTTAATGCCGCGATGGATGTGTGACCTTCAGCAATCAACCCACATTTCTTTCTTTCTTTCTTTAGTTATTTATTTTTTAGTTACAAATTTTGTCTCCGGTAATGCTGTGAATATCATCATGGGTTTCCTTTGTTATTGTCTTTTCTTTCTTGTCATTTAAGTACAGTATAAACAACTTCTTTATATATATATATATATATATATATATATATATATATATATATAACAAAAAACAAAACAAAAAAACGTGAAACAGATCGGTTACAAAGATATACAGCGACAGAAGCGAAAAAAGTAACGCAATCAAACTGTCAGTAATTTGTTTCTGTCTCTCTCTCTCTCTCTCTCTCCCCCTTTTCACAGCTTCGCTGAACACGCAGTAATAAGGCTGTTGTTCCCATCAGGGTTATGACGGGATTGTTGTATCCCAGGTTCACTCAGAGGACACACACACACACACACACACACACACACAGAGAGAGAGGGGGGGAGAGTGCGGGAGGGAGAAGACCAACAGATAGGAAAAAAACCCCGCACATCATGCTATATGTTCATTTGCGAAGCACTGAAGAAAAAAAAAAAAAGATACTACTAATAACAACAATTGTTGCTGAAAATACCCAGAACTGTTATAGCCCAATACGTTCCCCATCATCTTTCGGCCGATGCTCCTTCGTGGAGTTTCTTTTGGTGACCGCGCGGTGATTTTGTGGTGACAATGGTGATTGTACAGCAGCGGGAAGTCCGTCAGTATGCAGAAAGAGCTAACTAACGAGCAAGCTACATGCCTGTGGCATTGCTATGAGGAACAACAACAATAAAGAGAGATAAAAAAAAAGAAGACAGACAGACATCAGAAAGACGACAGATAGACAGACAGATACAGAGACAGAGAGAGACAGGGAGAGACAGCGACAGAGACAGAGAGAGACAGAAACAGAAAGACGAGATAAACAGAGACACGAAGGGGGTGTGTGGAGATGGGGGAGACAGACAGACAGATAAAGAGAGAGAGAGACAGAAACAGAGGGAGAGAGAGACAGATTGATGGAGACAGGGGCAGAGTGGAAATTTTAGAAGGAGACACAGAGACAGGTAAATTGATAGTAGGAAAGAAAGAAAGACAAATAGATAGATAGATAGATCTGAGGTGCATAAAGAGGCCACAGAGATGAATGCTAAAAGTTAAAGAAACTGCAGGATCTAACCTGCACGTAAGCATGCCTTTAAAAGAAAAAGAAAGTCCCTTTATCCCCGCCTCAGCAGAGCTATTCTACCGGTGGTTTTTCCTGCTGCCCCGATATCCCCCACTTTCAATTCCATACTGTGCAAACATCTCCGGATTTCCACGTCACGTTGGAACAGGATGTATCGCTCACTTCGCGAAGCAAGTGCGCTTGGCTGAACCTTAATTAAAGTTTGAAGCTTTGAAGATCAGCATCTTGTTCTTTTTTTTTCCTTTGTGTGTGTGTGTGTGTGTGTGTGTGTGTGTGTGTGCGTGCGCGCGCGCGCCCACGTGTGTGTATGTGTCATGACCACAGAAGGTTCAACAATTACTTTATCAAACCAGCTGGTTTTATGTGAACGTGTGAACCCATTAGTTTCGTTATGAATTCGCGGAAGTTCATCTAGAGTTAGAAAAAAAAACCCAAACATAATCAAACCATACATATACACGACATTTTAGTTCATATTACATCGTGGATGATTGTCCTCACCATACTTTTTGGGTCATTTACTGTGAACAATATCTACAAAATAAAAAGTTGCCTCTAAAAAGGTTACGGTTAAAACAAACTTTTCCAGTGGATTTCAAAGGACTGTCATTCGATCCAAGCAATCTGTAGTGGTCCAGCAACACGCGCAGTGCACACACACACACACACACACGTAGATGAACGAAAACACATACACACATAAATTTTCACACAGACACACACTCATACACAGGAGCGGGCGTGCGCAAGCACACACACACACACACACACACACACACACACACACACACACACACACACATACACATGCAGAAGCACACACACACACAAAGTATACAAACACGCACATTGACACACACACACACATGCGCGCGCACACACACACACACGCATGCACGCACGCACACACACCACACATGCACACACACATGCACACACACACACATACACACACATGCACGCACGCACGCACACACACACACACACACGCATGCACGCACGCACACACACCACACATGCACACACACACACACATACACACACATGCACGCACGCACGCACGCACACACACACACACACACACACACACACACACACACACACACACACACACACACACACACACACACACACACACACACCGTTTCCCGAACTTCACTTGCAAAGGGAAAAACTAAACTAGACTGATTGAGTTTCGTGAAGAATCAAAGATGCGTGAATCTGACGAGCCATGCTTTAAAAAAAAAAAAAAAAGAAGACGCACAAGACACACGTCTGAAGAACTGTGAGAACAATTGCTTGAGGGTGTTATGTGCTGGGTGAGATGCGGTGCGTGCCATGTTTGTTACCCTATCTAAATCAATGATCAGGACAGCTTGCGTTAGTTTTCGTCCGGCGTGTCTGTGAGCTAACAGGGTGTGAAGAGGAATGTGACCGAAAAAAATGCCAACGATCTCCAAGCTCCGAGCTCTCTGCATGTTGTTGTTTTCGTCACTATCTTTCCTTCTCCCCACCCACCCCCCTTTCTCTCTCTATCTCTTTATCTCTGTCTGTCTCTCACTCGCTCACTCTCTTGTTCCTGCGCGTTCTCTCCATCTCTTTCTCTGTCTTTCTTCTTGCTTTCCACAGCGCCCAACCCCCGGGCAACGGCTTTGACAGGCTGGCTAAACTAGGTGAGGGTAGCCGACAGGTCTCAAACCCTCGGTGAGTCAGGGCTTGTCTACCCAAGCATGTGAAGACTGGATCCGGCGGACTCTGCGGAAGAAACCTTCATGGTTTAACGGAGAGGAAGGTGGTTGCAGCAGAGCACTGTGGAGTGCTGAGGGCAGGATGAGGCACATATGACATCCTAGTCATCCACTGCATCCGTTTCCATCTCCAATCGTCTTGACCTCGTCTTGCCACTGGATACAGACGGTCTCGGACAAGAGAGTGAGGTTGACGGTGCGCAACTCCTCCTCACTATAAACAAAGTCATCGCGCAAGTCATCAGTCATCCTTCATCCCATACCATCATCTTCCCCAAGCCCTGTGGCGACAGGCGAGCGACGAAGCGACAGGTGTGGGTACACTGGCAGTCGTAGCCGCGGACCGGCACACAGGCGGCTCAGGCCATAGGATCGTTTTTCACCAACTGGAGCAGTGGTGGAGATCGGCAACCCCCTGAGCGACTGAGCAGCCCTCTTCAGGACAGCACTGCTCACCTCCATGGCATGAGGAAGGGGCTAGAAAAGGTGCCCTAAACACTGCCTGCTCCACACCACCCTAGTCAGCATACCGCGGCTGACGGGGACCCTACTCAAGCGGTCGACACACAAAGGAAAGAAAGAAGAAAACAAGAGCACCCCATTGACCACTGCCACATGGAACGTGCGTACGCTTCTGGACAGAGGCGACTCAGCCAGACCACAGAGACGCACAGCACTCACTGCAAGTGAATTAGCCAGGTACAACAACGACATCGCTGCCTTAAGTGAGACCGGACTGGCAGAAGAAGGCGAACTCTGTGAGCGAGGCACAGGCTACACCTTCTTTTGGACTGGTCGCGGACCTGAGGAGAGACGTGAGGCTGGAGTTGGCTTTGCAGTGAAGACAACCCTCGTTGGCAAGCTGGCTAGCCCCCCGAAAGGAGGCTTCAAGCAAAAACCAAGGTGAAGACAGACACCGTCAACGACTTCCTGTTTGCTGATGACTGCGCTCTCAACGCTGCCTCCGAAGCTGACATGCAACACAGCGTCGACAAGTTCTCTGCTGCCTGTGACAACTTTCGCCTCACAATCAGCACAAAGAAGACAGAGGTGATGCACCAGTCAGCTCCAGGAAAGCCTTACGTTGAACCAAACATCTTCATCAACGGGCAACGACTGAACGCGGTGGACAAGTTCACATACCTGGGCAGTACACTCTCTTGCACAGGTGTCATCGACGACGAGGTGAATGCCAGACTCGCCAAAGCCAGCGCTGCCTTCGGCAGACTCCATAAGAACGTTTGGAACAGGAGAGGCATCACCCTGGAGACGAAGCTCAAAGTATACAAGGCCATAGTTCTCACCACACTGATCTATGGATGTGAATCATGGACGGTCCACAAACGCCACGCCAAAAAGCTGAACCACTTCCACACCACCAGCCTCAGAAAACTTCTCGGCATAAAGTGGCAAGAGAAAATCCCTGACACAGAGGTGCTCACTCGTGCAAACTTGCCCAGCATCTACACCATCTTGATGCAGGCCCAGCTGCGCTGGGCAGGCCATGTAGTTCGCATGCCAGACCACCGGCTCCCCAAGAAACTGCTGTACGGCGAACTCCAACATGGCAAGCGCTCCCATGGAGGCCAAAAGAAGCGCTTCAAAGACACTCTGAAAACTTCTCTGAAGGCCTTCAACATCAGCCACGACACATGGGAGCTGAATGCAATGGACAGACCAAAGTGGCGTTCAGCTGTCCACAAAGGCGCCAAATCCTGTCAGGCCAACAGAATCGCTGCAGCAGAGCAACGCAGACAGGCCAGGAAAAGCAGGGCCAGCAAGTCCCCGACAGCCGCCACCATCCCCTGTCCACACTGCGTCAGAACCTTCCGGGCGCGGATTGGCCTGACCAGTCATCTGCGCACCCAAAGAGCCGAACCCACCCACCCCCAGGATGACTAGATGGTCCTCGTCGATCCCGACGGACGAACCACACATACCTTTTCACGCACGGGTACACAGCAGTCTGCACACACACACACACACACACACACACACACACACACGCACACACACACACACACACAAACACGCACGCGCGCAAACACACACACACACACACATACACGCACGAACACACACACACACACACAAAAGAGACAGATAGGGGAGAGACAGACGGAAGGATATACAGATGGAAAGAGAACGATATAAATATATGCACACACACACACACACACACACACACACACACACACACACACACACACACACACAGAGAGAGAGAGAGAGAGAGAGAGAGAGCTTGGAACAAAGAGAGAGGAGAGAGACAGACAAAAAGGACAGAAAATAGAGCATAGGAAAGGATAGAAAGAACGAATTAGAGAGAGAGAGGGGGGGGAGACAAAGATTTGAATAGAGAGAGATAGTGTGCGTGAGAGAGAGGGAGAGAGAGAGAGAGAGGGAGCGAGCGAGCTTGAAACACAGGGAGAGAGGAGAGAGACAGAGAGACAGATAGAGAAGAGACAGACATAAGGACAGAAGATAGAGCACAGAAAAGGATAGAAAGAACGAATTAGAGAGAGAAGGGAGGGAGACAAAGATTTGAACAGAGAGAGAGAGATCGGCACACAGAGAGACGAACACGAACAGGCAGAGAGAGGCTGGGAGAGATGGGGGACAGATAGGGAGTGGGGGTGGGGGGGATCGGGGGGCGAGGGGGGGGGGGGGGGCTGGAGACAAAAGTACACAGACTCTCTGCGTGTCAGACAGACATAAAAACAACAAAGACTCCATCAGTTTACCGTCCGAACTACCGTCACACAGCCCAGGCAATAACTTGAAAGTAATGACAGCACTGCCCTTGTACAAAAACTTTTTATTATACCTCCCAATACTCTCGTGCAACTGTTGTGTCGACACGGTAATGCATTCTATGAGAACTAATATTCGAGTGTGTGTGTGTGTGTGTGTGTGTGTGTGTGTGCATGCGTACGTGCCTGTGTGTGTATATGTGTGTGCGTCTGCGTCTACGTGTGTGTGTGTGCGTGCGTACGTGCCTGTGTGTGTATATGTGCCCGTGTGCGTCTGCGTGTGTGTGCGTGTGTGCGTGCGTTCGGGCGTGTGAGTGCGTGTGTGTGTGTGCGTGCGTGCGCGTGCGTGCATGTGTGTGTGTGTGTGCGTATGTGTGCGTGTGTTCGTGAGTGAATGTGTGAAAAGAAATTTGAGGTCCTGCTTTATCGTGTGTTTCGATGAACGAGTACATGACACTTCGTCAAACTGAACAAAGTACACGCGCACACATACTAATTATGCGTGCGTGCACACACACACACACACACGCGCGCGCGCGCGCGCGCGCGCGCACGCACGCACGCACACACACACTTATTCCCGCATGCTCCATGCAGTGCACAAATACAACAACAATTTACCATAATTGCTTCTTCTGAATGTCGTGACTCATTGGCAGAATGACTTTCATGCTGTTTGTAGAAATCAGAAGAATATTGACATATGTTTGTGGTTCTACTATTTAAATCACCATTTAGGAAAATATAAGCATCATGTAATAATAAACAGTCAGTCAAGCAATCTTCCAGCATATTTATTCCATTATCAATATCAACGTACGTATAAAAAAAAAAGCTTTCAGGAGGAATGTACGAGCAAACATACAGGATATCTTTATCTAAACCAAATAATATCTTATCAATTAAAAAGACGCAAACATTTGGATGATTCACATACAATTTTAATAAACGGACACAATTCATTCTTTATCAGACACACCAGAGAGAGAGAGAGAGAGAGCATACTCAGGAGAGAGAAAGGAAAATCTGCGTTCTATACGGGCGTAATCTGAAGCAGGTACTAAACAGTAATGAAAAGACGAACACTGAGTTGCCAAGCAGAATCAACGTTGTTTCAGTTAGTAAGGGGCCGCTGAATACTATTGCACTGACCAACACAATGCTCACGAACGTCGCCGGATTTTACATGACCTTGGGCATCAGTCGCCGTGGTGATGTCGTCACCGTCACCGTCACCGATCCCTCAGATTCCGAATCCTTTGGGGCGCCTTTGAAGCTTTGTCAACCACCTTTCTCCATTCCTCGCGTCTCTCGGCCGCTCTCAGGGTGTCTCTCAGCTCCATGCCTGTCCACTCTCGGATGTTGTCCTCCCATCTCTTCCTTTGTCTGCCTCTTCTTCTTCCTCCCCTCACTGTGCCTTGTAAGATTGTTTTAGCAAGACCAGAGGAGCGTGTGACATGACCAAACCACTTCAGTTTTCGTTGTCTGGCGAGTGTTTGAAGGTCAGTATAGGGCCCGATTTCATTACGGATGCGTCTCTTGACTTCTTCATTCGTGATGTGGTCTTTGTATGAGATGCCTAAGAGTCTTCGGAAGCACCTCATTTCTACAGCTCTTATTCTTCTCTCTAAGTCCGCTGTGAGGGTCCATGATTCACATGCATATAAAAAGATTGACATGACCAGAGAACGCATCAGTCTGATTTTGGAACTGATGGCGATTTTTCTGTTTCTCCAGATGGGTTTGAGCTTGGTCATTGCGGCTGTGGTCTGGGCAATTCTTGACAGTATTTCTGGTTTTGATCCCTCGTGGTGATGATGATGATGGTAATAGTGATGATGATGGTGATAGTGATGATAATGGTGATAGTGATGGTAATATTGGTAAGCGCCTCAAGGTCCTTGGTCCTTCAAGCCATACTCTCATGATGACATCGGCTTCGAGTTTTTCACCGCACTCTGTGCTTGAGGCGAGTTCGTGTCATTGGTGCAACAGCCGAAAGGTTAAAGCGTTGGGCTTTCAATCTGAGGGTCCAGGGTTCGAATCTCGGTGGCGCCTGGTGGGTAAAGGGTGGAGATTTTTTCCGATCTCCCAGGTCAACGTATGTGCAGACCTGCCAGTGCCTGAACCCCCTTCGTGTGTATACGCAAGCAGAAGATTAAATACGCACGTTAAAGATCTTGTAATCCATGTCAGCGTTCAGTGGGTTATGGAAACAAGAACATACCCAGCATGCACACGGAGTATGGCTGCCTACATGGCGGGGTAAATAAACAAAACTGACATACACGTAAAATATTAAATGTTACATGTTTATCTGAGTATGTATGTATGTGTGCGTGCCTGAAATCTGATTGAATGGCACAGGAAACGAATGATGAGCGCCCAATGGCAGCCGTCAGTCGACTCTACCCAGGTAGGCAGCCTGTTGTTTAAATGACCCTGTGTTTGTAAAGCGAGGATAGGCGCTATATAAGTATCCATATCATCAACATCATCATCATGGTGCTCAGTGTCGGTGGCTTCACGAAGACTGTCATTTGAGGATGGGAGATGGTGTGGCAAT
>NC_134876.1:42620311-42630311 GCF_041734735.1 Babylonia areolata | reverse complement strand
CGTGAACAAGTCTTCCGGGCGAAAGAAATATAGATGCCTTTAACAAAAACAAAATGTCTCAATGATACTTAATAATGACAGCTCAGTTAGGGGCTCACGTGGAAGAAAAAGTCTTTTGCTCTGTTCTGTCGTAATGGATTACTGTATAAGTTTCTTCCAAACCTGGATACAAGTCTTTTGGTGGTGTTGTTGTGTTGCTGTTGCTGCTTCTAATAATAATTATAATTATTATTATTATATTTATATAGCGCTGAATCTTGTACAGAAACAAATCAAAGCGCTTTCGCACCATTCATTCACACGCATGCATAACTCTAAAACTGGAGAGAAAAAAATGAAGACAAGAGGCAGGGAAGGGAGGCTACTTTGGGAAGAGGTGGGTTTTGAGACCAGACTTGAAAGAGTGCGGAGACCTGACGAAGAAAAAGAGGAAGTTCATTCCAATTGCAAGGTCCAGAGACAGAGAAAGAACGGCGGCCAACAGTCGAGTGTTTGAAACTAGGTATGGTTAAACAGAGTGGATCCGAAGCTGATCGTAGAGAGCGAGATGGAGTGTAGAGGTGAAGGCAGCCACAGAGATAGGAAGGGGCAGATTTGTGAATAGATCTATAACATACATTTGTTGTTCTTTGTTGTTGTAGTTATTATCTTATCTAACATCAGTCTCTATTTCTTTGTACATGCTGAGACAATTCCGATGGACTGAACTCAGTAGACTCGGAGCAACCACAACAAACTCGAGAAAACCTTTGTGCCGTTGCGGTCCAAAATGCCTTAATTATCCCCCTCCCAGGAAGGTGACTTTCCTTCCATTTACCTTCCTGCGGGCTGCCAAGTAATCAGCCATCCTTTCGTAACCGCCGTGAGTTACTGACATCTGCTTCACCTTGCTGACGTGGGCAAGGTGGGCAAGGCAGGAAACTGAAATCTTTTTTTTTTCTTTTCCTGCTCAAGCCCTCATCCCGTGCCCACACAAACCTCTCTCTCTCTCTCTCTCTCTCTCTCACACACACACACACACACACACACACACGGGTCCATATAGACTTAGAGTACATAACACACACACACACACACACACACACACACACACACACACACACACACGAGTCCATATAGACTTAGAGTACACAACACACACACACACACACACACACACACACACACACACACACACACAAACACACACACGTACGTATAGACTTTGAGTACACAAAACTCACGCGCGCGCGCGCATGTGCACACACACACACACACACACACACACACACACACACACCACTCTACGACTCCGAAGCCTTAAAACAAGTGACCTGTCATTACATGTATGAATGATGTATAGTGGCTGGCCATCCACCCCAAAGACCGGTTTTATGTTGTGCGCAGCTGGACTGGAATGATGCGGGCAACTCTGTGTGTGTGTGTGTGTGTGTGTGTGTGTGTGTGTTTGTGCGCAGTGCGCGTGTGTGTGTTTTATGTGTGTATGCACGCACGTGTGTGTGTGTGTGTGTGTGCGCGCGTGCGTGTGTGCTTGCGTGCGTGCGTGAGTGTGTGTGTGTGTGAGAGTGTTCTGTGTGTACATAAGCAAATGAGTGTCTTTGTACAAACAAGTATCACCGTGTGTACACGCCAGCGTCCATGTCCTCATGCGTAGTGTCTAAGTCTTAGGCATCGCACGCCCAACTCCCCCCCCCCCCTCCCCCGCCCCCCACCAACCCCTCCTGCCCACCCCCAAGCGCACCTGTCCAAGCCAAAGACAAAACAACCTTCCTAACCCAACCACCACCATAACACTCTCTCTTTTTCTCTCTCTCTGGCCCAGTAGTGCGTTTTGCCTCCCGGCTTGACTGAGTGAGCCGCCGGACTTACTGGGCTGTGGTGTGGGGCTTCGTCCATTAGCCACCCCCACGCTGACCAAGGGTCATTCTCCATGACATTCCGCGGCGGACGTTGGCCCAAAGGTCCCGCAATCATTGCCTGTGTCTGTTACTGTAATACGCGACGGGAAAACAGAGAAAGAACAAAAGAAAACAAACAGTTATGAAAGGGGGGGGGGGGGGGAATGGATGTTAATTCTCGGCTAAACGAAGGTGTATATTACCACGTAAACTTTTCATCTTTAAAAAATAATATATAATAGTAGAAAAAAAGGAGACGAATGAGCATGAGGAGTTGATGAACTGAATAGGAAACTCTTGGATCAAAGAAGTCCAATGCAGTTTCCATGCCTGTAAAGCCATATGAAATGGAAAATAAACAAGCGACAACAATGACAAAGGAAATAATTTGCTGCTTTCTAATGTTATGATATCAATTAGAGAGAAGAAGAAAAAGAAGAGGAAGAAGAATAAGAACTTTTTACTAATATGCGCGTGTGACGCAAAATAAGATAAGCCCAGAACCTATCCTGTTGACTCAGTATTCCGGAATTTATTGGCTTCCGTTCAAAGACACTGCCTTGCGCTCGGTTAGTGTAAAAAAATAATATGTTTAATTGATGGTCACGCCTTGGCCACTTTTCTGTCCTCAGGAATGCGTGTGTGTGTGTGTGTGTGTGTGTGTGTGTGTGTGTGTGTGTGTGGTGTGTGTTTGTGTGTGTATGCGTGCGTGCTGGGAGGTGGGTGAGTGTGCACGTGCACGTGTGTATGTAATATACAAGCTATATAGATTTGTGGTGTCTTTGCACCTGCTTTCTCTGTTGGTTACCTATCAACAATCTTTTTATCCCATCTACATCATAAAGTATTTCCTGACTGTCTGGGAGAAGCAGCCACCACTGTAGAGGATGTAAACTCTGTGTGTGTGTGTGTGTGTGTGTGTGTGTGTGTGTGTGTGTGTGTGTGTGTGTGTATGTGTGTGTGTGTGTGTTTGTGTGTGTGTGTGTGTGTGTGTGTGTGTGTGTGTGTGTGTATGTGTGTGTGTGTGTGTGTGTGTGTGTGTGTGTGTGTGTGTGTGTGTGTAACGATGTAGAAAGATGGATGACAAGTAAACAAAAGTCTGAGTGGGTACAATTCAACGGATGATCTGCAAAGAATGCTCATAAAACACAAGAGCGCGCACACACACTTTCTCTCTCCATCCCTTCTCTCTCTCTCTCTCTCTCTCTCTCTCTCTCTCTTTCTCTCTCTCTCTCTCTCTGCTTGTGTAACTTACATATTCTAAATTTTGACGATGACAACCAACCAAAAAACCAGAATAACATGACGGTAAGGAGATTGGAAAAACAAACAAACAACAACCAAATAATGCCACCAATCAAAAACGCAAGGTACGAAATCTGTCATTTGAAATCGGCACTACTGAAGTTGATAAAATGACATCTTTCTTTTATCTTCAATTACTTTCAGTTTAGTTAAACAGACTGTGTAACAATATTTTACTGACTTTCTCTTTGAGGACCTTGTGATTTCAAAAGTTCATTGACGATGTGAGGAGATACTGAAAAAATAAAATAAAATAAAAAACGATGGTGTTTAATGAAATGAAAGCAAGGATCAGAAACATTCACGTTATAATAATACTAAAATGAATTTTTGTTTGCAGCTTTTAAGCTTCCATTGCTCGGCCATTTGTCAAATTATTCATGTTGTCCCCAATCAATACAAGACAGCTTTGTTGAAGGAATGGGAGAGGGGGAGTGCTGGTGAAAGGGTAGAGGGGGGAGGCGGGTTATTGTTCATCAGAACGTCAGTCATTCTGGCATCGTGCTCCTCCGCGCAGTCACACACACACACACACACACACACACACACACACACACACACGCAGATACACACAGACACACAACACGAACGCACGTACGCACACGTGCGCGAAAGCATACATGCACACATAATGATGCGCTTAGAATGTACACGCAAACACACCAACACCACACTCATACTGACATATATATATATATATATATATATATATATATATATATACATATACACACACACGCGCGCGCGCGCTCGTGCACACACACTTACTCACCCACCCACGCATGCACGCCACACGATTGTGTGCACGCTAGCACTTGTATGTGGAAACACCCATCCATTCACACACACACACACACACACACACACACACACACACACATTCTG
The DNA here is from genome assembly GCF_041734735.1 of Babylonia areolata. Taxonomy (NCBI): domain Eukaryota; kingdom Metazoa; phylum Mollusca; class Gastropoda; order Neogastropoda; family Buccinidae; genus Babylonia; species Babylonia areolata. The sequence continues at coordinate 42,626,223 of NC_134876.1, read as the reverse complement.
CACACATGCATACGTTCAAAAAGACACAAATGCATGCACATAACCAGACTAGTAGGAACATGCCTTCAGGCTAATAATCTAACATTGTCATGAAAATCACGTGAAAAGTATCACACAGAAGAAAACAACAACCAGTCTTACCTGTTTGTTTCTAAGTCTGTTTTCTGTTGTTAACAAAAATGCTAGCAGAAAAAAATCACAGTTTCGGACAGAATTCAGTACCACACATTTGTTTCATCCACTGGAATGTCTCCTTTGAAGCAGTCATAAGGCTTTTCTTTGCGTCCGGAAACTTCCATACACTCGCGTTTGCAGTTCTCACCCCAGCGAGCAGTTCATTGACACACTTCCTTTTCCAGTATCAAACATTTCTTCTTTTTTTCCTTGAAAGTCTTTTCATCATAATAATGTTCCCTTCAGTAGTACCCTTTCATACATCTACAGATCAGTGATGCTGCAAGCAAGTCCGAGAAAGCGCGACTTCGTTCTTAGGTCTCAAAACTAAAACCAGCGTCCGAAACAAGCCAACTACACAGAACTGTCCTGGCCTTTCCTTACTGGCTATCACTCTTAGCTCGCTACCTTTGGCAACTACTTTTCAACACAAACATTTCAACTTTTTCCGAGGTCGGTGGCATCAGGAGAGAGAAAAAAAACCAACACTTAGTGCTGCTTCCTTTTGAAAAAGAGAACATATAAAGAAAGAAAAGAAAAGAAAGAAGAAAAAAAAAAAAAAACACTTCCGATGCGTTGAACTGGAAAGTGAAATTGCGACGTCTGCCAAAACCACGGTGGGTAAAGGATAGTAATCGCCCTTTTACAAGGGCTTCTCACTCACTCTTGTAACGCCCTCTTGGACAGAGGCAAAAAGTGCGTCTGCTTCACGTCTTGTTTAGCACGTTAGGGTGGCGATGGGGTGGCGGGGTGGGGGTTGGGATAAGGTGTGTATGTGGGGGGGGGGGGGGGGGGGGGGGGGGGGGGGGGGAGAGAGAGAGAGTGTTGGATTGTTTTTTAGCGCAGTCCGCCGTGTCGGTTGAAGACCGCTTGAGGAAATTCGGTTGGTTGTTAGCGTCAGAGTTTTGGTTTTTGTTCTTCTTCCTTGGAAACGTCAACAAAAGTTTTTTGTTTTTTTTAAAATCTTTGTAGAAAAATCAAACAGTGTGTGTGTGTGTGTGTGTGTGTGTGTGTGTGTGTGTGTGATCTATCCCTCCCCCCCCCCCCTGCCCCCCACTCCCCACCGATTTTTTCCCTCCATCCAGTGATGAAGCTCTCACGTGCAACACGAAAAAAAAAAGACGAAAATAAAATATCAATATGCTACGTGGACTTGCTTGCAACTGATCCTCTTAATGATTAACACGTTAAAAAAAATGTGCTAAAGATAAGGAGAGAAACAAAACCAATGTCCGGGTCGCGGAAGATGAAGCATTGTCTTTTTTTAAGCAAAGCAAACGCCAAAAAAGAAACAAAACAAAAAGAAAAGATGGAAAAAGAGGTGAATGAAAGACGGGTGGCCAGTGGGGTGGTGGTGGGGGGGGGGATAGGACATGTGTGGACAGGGAGGGGAGTGAAGGAGGCGGGGAGGGCGGGGAAAGGGGAGGGGCCGATTGTGGTACTTTGACATTCAAGTAGTTTCCAATTCAGTGCTTCTGTGTCGCTCTCTCTTCGTCTCCATCTGTCTGTGTCTGTGTCTGCGTCTGCCTCTCTCTCTCTATCTATCTATCTATCTCAGTGTCACACACACACACACACACACACACACACACACACACACACACACACACACACACACACACATACGCACACGCGCGCGCGTGGAGACTAAGGAAAATACTGCTTTTTTGTTTCACCCATATTTTGAACTCGCTGCTTGTGAGGTTTTTTTTTCCTGACATTTTCTATCTTTCAAAATATGGACATTACATAATCACAAAATTACACTTATTTGCATTTTAATGTGAACATCAATGATACGACAAGTAATCCAAACAGTGAAAACACTCGTGTTTTGACACGTACAAAAATGGATTGCAAAGTGTGCACCTTGAAGAGAGAAAACGGAACAACAGACTTACACTGTATCATAGTCTACAAAAAAACATATGTGCTGAAAATGTGTGAAGAATATGAGAAAGGGAAAAAATAATTCATCCCGTGTGTCTGACGGAGTCGAGCTGACTGCCTGATTCAAAGAAGAGAAGAAGGAAGAAGAAGAAAGAGCCAATTTTATATCTCCCTCCCCATACGTACCTCCACAAGTGCACCAACAAAATACGAACAGCTTCCTTCACTGTACGCATGATAAAGACGGGATGCAACACACACACAAAAAAATGTGGATATGCAAAATGATGACCCGTTCTCTGTCCAGTATGGGCCAGAATTTCACCTTGAAATGACAATACAATACAATACAATACTATACAATACAATGCAACACAATATAATACAATGCAGTGCAATGCAATGCAATGCAACACAATACAATACAACACAATGCATTGCAATACAGCATAATACAATACAACACAATGCAATGCAATACAACAAAATACAATACAACACAATGCAATGCAATGCAATACAGCATAATACAATACAACACAAGCAATGCAATACAACAAAATACAATACAATACAACACAATGCAATGCAATGCAATACAACACAATACAATACAACACAGTGCAGTGCAATACAACAAAATACAATACAACACAATGCAATGCAATACAACACAATACAATATAATGCAATGCAGTGCAATATAATGTAACACAATACTATACAATACAATGCAATGCAATGCAATACAACACAATACAATACAACACAATATAACACAATACAATGCTATGCAATACAATCCAATCCAATGCAGTGCAATGCAGTGCAATGCAATGCAATGCAATGTAATACAATGCAATACAATGCAATACATTTATTTGCTTATTTGCCATCATTGTTGTCTTTTTTTTCGCACAGAGTTGACTTCATCAAGATTTTGCGCCTAAAAATATTATTAGTAGTAGTAGTAGTATTTTTATGTATTTATCAATTTTTTTAATCTATTTCTTCTATTTATTTATTATCATTATCATTTTTTTTGTTTTTGTTATTTTATTTTATTTCATTTCATTTTCTTTTCTTTCTTTCTTTTTTCTCAAGGCCTGACTAAGCGCGTTGGGTTACGCTGCTGGTCAGGCATCTGCTTGGCAGATGTGGTGTAGCGTATATGGATTTGACCGAACGCAGTGACGCCTCCTTGAGCTACTGATACTGATACTGAATACAATACCTACACACCATCTCACGTCCATCTTGCCAGTCCGCGTATGTGAACAATGAGCAAACAACTGAGGCCGTACCTTTCAACGGTTCCGGTCTCGTATCGGCACCAATGCTCTGACATTTCAAAGGACATACAAGAACGATAGAGAGCAAGATTATGATCTCAGTGTGCCTGATGGCCGCACAAAGAGAAGGCTTGGCATGACGTTTCGTTGTCATTCGCTGGGCAGACAGTAAAGATATCGGTTTGCAATTTGTTCAGGGGAAAATCGACAGGGGACTATTGCGCGATAGAAGGATGGAAGTGTTTGAAGGACAGAAAACCCTCGTCAACAATCTATAAGAGTTGTTTTTTTTGTTTTTTTGTTCGAGTATGACAGACAATGAAGGAGATTTTTCTTTCTCAATAATAAGGGTAGGAAGAGGACAAGGAATAAGAGGAAGAAGAGGGGGAGAAGGAGGAGGAGAAGAAGAACACATCATCACCACCACCACCACGGTCACCACCTCCACCAACGACAATAGCAACAACATCAACAATAATGAGCAGAAGAAGAACCACAAAAATGAAAAAAAAAAATATCAAGAGCGAGACAGAGAGAGAGAGAGAGAGAGAGACAGAGAGAGAGAGAGAGAGAGAGAGAGAGAAGAAGAAGAAGAAGAAGAAGAAGAAACAAGAACATAGAGGCATAGCAGACACCCACCTGTACCGCTGCATGAGCAAGTAAGTGTCCTCCACACGCTACAGGTGGACTATGCGAGCAGTCAGCCGAGCTTGAAGATGACCATTGACTGTGACACGTCTCAGGACTCCGTCCATTTAAGTGTTCTGCCTCAGCGCCCTGCAACCCTCTGATTATAGTGCACATACGCGATTCAGCTTGACGCATGGTGATGCTATATTTAGGGGAAACGTTTCAAAGAATAAAAGAAATGAAAAAGAAAAGGAAATAAAAGAGAAAGGAAAGATCTTATTGTCTCTTCCCCTTCTTAAACTGCAAAGAAATGAAGCTTACAGGAATGTTGGTTGAAGAAAGAGAGAGACAGAGACAGACAGACAGAGAAGCAGACTGACAAAGACAGAGAGCCAGACAGACAGAGACAGAACGAACAAACGAGGAGCAAGCACAAAGTACTTGTTTACATCCGACCCTCTGGGCAAAAATAATGATGGAGAGAAAAAAAAGAGAGAGTCAAATTCACAACAGCAACATCAAAATTACATAAGTATGTACAAACATAAGCATAGATACGTATGTACAATACAATAACGCTATAAATAAATAACAACAAGGACAATAGGGACGGGGCGTGGTGGAGAGCGGAAGGAAGAATGGACAAGGGGAAGAGTAAAGAAGGTAGGGGAGGATGACTGAACAGACAGATATAGTGAGAGTGACAGAGGAGACAGACATAGAGAGACTGACAGGGGAGGAGAGAGGCATGTATATATTGACAATCTATACAAGTTGTTTTCTATATAATTGATATATGTCACATAATCACATGTTTTTCAATAAATGTGCCCGATATATGTTTTTAAAGACAGGGATGCTTTTTATGGTGTTTACATTGAGACAGGATGATATTTCATTCCATAAAAAGCCCCCTGAATAAGACAGACTAGATTTTAAAAGATCGATCCTTGGAAGTGGTACCATAACTTTATGAACATGACTATCGAAACATAGTTAATGTGTGATTCTATACAAGCACTGACAAATAGTTTTCGACAGTGAAGATCCAAACAGTGTTTAATTTTAGACAGTTGATAGATAGTTTTTGATACCTTTTTGCATAACAGAGAAATATGATGTGACCATGACAAATTATTATCGATAGTGATGCCAAGGATTTTATGGTGGTCAACTCCGTCAATCTTGCCGCCTTTGATGAAAATAGGCGAACAGTTTATGGACATGTTTTGACGTTTTTGCCTTGATGTGATTATTAGGAATTTTGTTTGTTTGTTTGTTTAGGATGGAGACACATGTGGTTTAGTTCTGACCATTCAATCAATTGGTCAATACTTTCTTGAAGAGAAAGAGACACGGTACACAAGTTGGTATGACTAGTATGAATGGTGGTGTCATCAGCAAACATTTCACATGGTGTCTTAATAGACATGTGTAAGTCATTGATATATGCGGAAAATAAGATAGGTCTCAAAACATAACCTTGAGGTACATGTACACCATAGTTAATTAGCAATAACATTGATTTGGAACCATTTGTGAACACAAGTTGTTTTCTTTCAGATAGAAAATATGAGATAGGCTCTAATGTATTCAAAGATAAGCCATAAATCTTTAGTTTTTTCAGGAGAGAATGATCAATCAGATCAAAAGCCTTCATAAAGTCATCAACAACAAGAGCTCCAGTAATTTCATTATTATTGATTTCAGTAAGCCATTGATCTACTAAAGTTGTTAGTGCAGAATGACATGAGTGATTTGCTCTAAATCCAGACTGATTTAGATGGAACAAGTCAAAATTATCAAAATGCTTAAGAATATGTTTATTTATATGATATTCCAGGGGTTTTGATAATACTGGTCTGTAGTTTAAAGGTTCAGAGCGATCACCATTCTCATATATAGGAATAACGAGCAGTTTTGAGC
>NC_134876.1:42600311-42612811 GCF_041734735.1 Babylonia areolata | reverse complement strand
CCTTTTCTTGCGTACAGTTGTTGCGGTGTGTGTTTCGTGGTATTTGCTTAATTAGGTGTTATTTTTTGTAATCCCCCCTTGTCAAAATGGCTGTAAATGCTTTTGACAATAAATCATCAATCAATCAATCAATCAATCTCTCTCTCTCTCTCTCTCTCTCTCATATTCTTCCTCCTCCACCCTCTCTCCCTTTCCCTTGCCCCATTAATGATTCCTTTTCCTCCGGGGGCTGGGGAGCGGTGAGGGTGGGGGTGGGGGGGTCAAAATGTCAGTATGGGCAGTTGCAACCTTTTCCCCACAACAAAAGATTCATATGTATGCACGAACTGAGGTTTAGGAGATTCACTGTGACAGCTAGGGATGTGCATTCACACGCTGTCCTCGTTTTTTGGGCGCTGCCATCCAGATTTCGGAGGGGAAGGGGGATGTGAAAGAAGTGGAATGAGGGGGTGAAGATATCTTATAATGGCTCCCCCACTTAAACAATCCCCTTGAAAACACTTCTTTTATTTTTTTTTTATTTTTTTTATTTTTTTTTTTAAATTCTCGCGCAAGTTGATGAAAGCAGGGAAGGGGAGCGTGTTTAAAAGTAGAGAGAGAAAAAATACCAACGTGAGAAAGGTGACAATAAATATGATTGTGTGTGTGTGTGTGTGTGTGTGTGTGTGTGTGCGCGCGCTTAGAGTTGACTTCAAGAATTTGCGCCTTATAAATATTAGTATTATTAGTAGTAGTAGTAGTAGTATCTTTATGTATTTATCTATCATTTATTTTTTTTATTTATTATTTATTTATTTATTTATTTTTAAAATAATTTTTGGTTTCTTTATGTATTTATCTATCATTTATTTTATTTTCTTTATTTATTATTTATTTATTTATTTATTTTTAAAATAATTTTTGGTTTTTGGGTTGTTTTTTTTTTCTCAAGGACTGACTTAGCGCGTTGGGTTACGCTGCTGGTCAGGCATCCGCTTGGCAGATGTGGTGTAGCGTATATGGATTTGACCGAACGCAGTGACGACTCCTTGAGCTACCGATACTGATACTGATATGATAATTATGATCTTTCATTTATCAGTGTTTATCACCAGTTTCATGTGCGTTTATTTGGTGTTTACGTGATTGATTTTGTGACAAATAAGAGTGATGTTACTCTATATTCTCCATGCTATACCCTCAACATATCGGTGCAGGTGGGGGGGGGGGGGGGGGGGGGGGGGGGAGGGGCAAGCTAAAGTACTGGTTAACCCCCTTTAAAGAAAACCGATGAACATTCCCGACGTTATGGCCGCATTTTTATGAATCACAGTCCTGTGAAAATTATGTGCCTTGGGTAGTGTCTTGTGATATATGAATTGGCTTGACTGAGTATGTGCATACGTGCACATATATAATTATATACAGAATATATATATATATATATATATATATATATATATATATATATATATATATATATATATATATATATATATATATATATATATATATGTGTGTGTGTGTGTGTGTGTGTGTGTGTGTGTGTGTGTGTGTGCATGTATATATATATACATATATTCATATGTGTATGTATATATATCTTTATAGATGTGTGTGTGTGTGTGTGTGAGAGAGAGAGAGAGAGAGAGAGAGAGAGTTCTTTTGTTTAACGTCTATCCACAGTTGTGATTTTAGAGGAGTGTGTGTTTATCTATCTATCTATCTATCTATCTATCTATCGTGTGTGTGTGTGTGTGTGTGTGTGTGTGTCTGTGTGTGTGTTTGGGCTGTGGCTGGCACAATTTTAACATTGGATGAAGACAGACACAGACACACACAGAGACTGAAACACACACACACACACACACACACACACACACACACACACGCACACACACACACACACACACACAACCATACACACACAAACAAACAAACACATACACACACAAACACATAGAAAGAGAGACAGACAGACAGACAGACAGACGGACAGACAAAGACAGAGGAGAGACAGAGAGAATCGGAATAAAAACGATATCCATTTATATTCTTTCAGGCTTTGGCCCTAGGAAGGTGAGAGAGAGTTCAGCTTACAGAATGATTTACTCAGAAGGCCATCGGCCCGTTCACAGGGGGGGTAATGACAGTTTTCTCTCCAGGGGCTAAGCAAACAAAGTCACACAAAATGCTGTAGATAAATAACGCAACGTTCTTGCAGAAACAACAGAGCAAAGAAACATACGCAAACAAACAAAATACATTCCAAGAGCGTCGCGCTGTTTATGAACAGTTCAGTAAAGAGGCTATTTGAAGCGAGCAAAGCTCATTATTTTGTTTTTTGTTGTTTTTTGTTGGGCACGCACTGGCTGGCTGTGATGATGGTCTTTATATCAAGAATTTTCATTAAATTATCGTTTTGAATTATTCATGTGAAAGTGGGGAAGAGACAGAAAGAGAGAGATTGACACAGAGACAAAGAGACATAGAGAGACAGAGAGAGAGAGGGAGGGATGGAGAGAGAGAGAGAGAGGAAGGGAGAGAGAGAGACAGAGAGAGAGAGATAGAGAGAGGGAGGGAGAGAGAGACAGAGAGAGAGGGAGGGAGAGAGAGACAGAGGGAGGGAGGGAGAGAGACAGAGAGAGGAGAGAGAGAGACAGAGACAGAGAGAGGGAGGGAGAGAGACAGAGACAGAGAGAGAGAAAGGGACACACACACACACACACACACACACACACACACACACACACACACACACACACACACACACACACACACACACACGATGTATATTGCGAACGTGACAAATAATATCTGCCTCGCTGATATCAGATTGAGAACATTAATTTTCGATTGATTGCTAATTCATGATACTTCGATACACCTATGTCAACAGCATTTCCATGTCCAACCTGCAGTAATATTTCAGAAGATGAGAAACGTTTCCTGTTCACTTGCGAATGTTGTGATGAGGTGCGGGGAAAAAAATATGCGATTTTCCAGTACAAATAAGCTGCTATTTGTCTGCGGACGGAAAATATTAAACTTGCTTTACAAACTTACCTGTCTCGCCACGCAGTATCTATTATTCAAAACATTTTGTTATGAATTATAAAAAGGTGTGTTTCTACTTTAAACATCAAAACACTTAACTTCCTGGTTGAGCGTTAACTCACTCAGTACGGCCAGTCCTCTCTTCTCCTCTACACAGACCCCTCGGATGTCCAGTGGGTGTCTCAATGACCCAACCTTTAGCTTCCGTCGTCAGAACTGTGGTATTCTTTGTCAACATTCACGTCTTCAGTATAAGAGCCTTCCGCTTGCAGTATTTTGATGATGGTAATTGGGGTGAAACGCTGTTAACGTCGTCTCTTTTGCCGTTCGTATGGAAAGAGTTAAAAACCATGAAATAACAGACGCTTGACGGTGACGCTGTGCAAATGAAATGAAACGAGATGTCCAAACTTCCAAAAGTTAATTGAATTGCTTGCGCACGTGTACAGGGTTCGATTTTAGTCTTCAATCACAGTTCTTGGAGAAGATAAGGTGATACATTTTTTTTTTCTTCACAACATTTTCAATTTTTTCTGAAGTTGAACTATAGTTAAGCGGGCAGGAAAATGTCATTTCTAAGAGTAAACACCAGGCTGGGAGGTGGTCTGAGAGAGAGAGAGTGAGAGAGAGAAAGAGAGAGAGAGAGCTATCATTGTTGTTGTTGCTGCTGCTGCTGCTGTTATTGTTGTTGATGTTAGTAGCAGCAGCAGCAGCAGTAGTAGTAGTATTAGTATAGAATGATGACGATGATGATGATGATGATGATGAGACATACAGACAAACACAGACACGGTTTCAAGCGGCAGACACGTAGCAACCTATTCTAAAACGCACAGGAAGACATTGCAATTACATTACAGAAAGGGAGGAGAATCGGGAAGAGGTGTTGCCTCAGAGCTGACGTTATCAGGAAGCCAACCAGACGTATGACGTCAGAACTGACGCAGTGTCTAGTACTTTATCACGTCTCGTACGAACAGAAAGATAGTTTCGGACACGTCAGTGTCACCTGCTCTTTAGCTGACTGTACCATACTGAATATGATGCTGTAAGTTAACTGCTGCAAGGGATGTTGCAATTTATAACTGTGCGGAAAAGAGGAGAAAGAGCAAAGAAAAGAAATGAAACAAACAAAAGAAAGACACGAAAACAAGAGAGGCAAGACCTTCAAAACTCACTTGTGATACACACTTTGTCCAACAAATAGAAAAGAAACATTTTTTTTAATCGTTAGAGGTGTGTTCTGTAGTAAGTATTATCAAGATTGAAAAAAAAAAGAAAAAAAAGATGCAAGAGCAGAATCGAACTCGGAAGTAAAAAGACTTTCCACAAGGCCAAATCTCATCCTTCCGCTTTTATCCAATATTAATAGTTAAACCTATGTTGTTTTTATCGCGATGAAGTGTTTGCTCCAATGGAAGTGATAACACCGTTTAATTCGGGTTTAAATCAGCTAACTTTCGCGTATCTAAATCATTTAATTACTTTGAGTTGGTGGAAAGGAAGATGTTGCCATCACCACAGGCACACCGCAACATATTGCAGGTTGATGTTTTTTTCGCACATCTCAGCAGACAAGTAATCGCGATCGAAAGTAAGCTGGTACAGTGCCATCGATTAAATTCTTGTTTTATATTCATTCTAGTTTAATCTGCACCCACTTTAAAATATCACCATGCAGTAAACACGTTGATGGTGTAACTAGTTAGTGTCATTCTATGTAGTTCAGTCCAGAATTTATTTGTATTTCTTTTCTTTTCTTTCAGTTGAGAATTAGAAATAAGGTGTCACGCCGTCTTTAAACCAAAAAGAAACATGTTCAGGAAACTAGGAACCAGAGCCTCGACGAAATAATTCATGGTCCGGAAATAGAGCGTGATCCGGAAAACTTAGAACCTGTCATTAGTATGAGTGGAGTGTAAATGGCTTCTTTTTTCTTTTCTTTATATACATACATACATACATACATATATATATATATATATATAGAGAGAGAGAGAGAGAGAGACCAAATTTGGTACTGGCAGAAAAAGTATTTCAAGAGAAAAAGAATCCATCAAAGTTTATCACGGAAACACACACACACACACACACATTCATACATCCACTGGCCACTCCCCCCCCCCCCAGCCCCCACCCCACATCCCACATATATGATCTCCCCACTCTCCATCCCCCGTACATATATACCCACAACAAGAACAAACATAACATAACCCAGAACAACATTGAGAGTGGAGCATAACAGATGAATAACCCCTGAATAATGAGACTAGCCACGGGCAGTCTGCAAACCATTAACGTCAATACGAGCCTTCATAGCAAAAGCTTTAATGTATCAAAAACACGCTTTTGCTTTCCTTAGACGAAATCTAAAAGTTTCCCATATCGGTTTTATTCGTGTGTCAACAACCTGTAAATGGAGTAGGGGAAAGGGGGAATAAGTGGTGGATGGGAGGAAAACATGGTGTGGAAAAAAAAAAAGAAGAAATATATACATGCACTGCCTTGTGTACGAAACAGTCAATGCGCTAGAATAGCAGCCTCGAGCACAAGCGAAACACAATCGTTTACCCGACCACTACCACGCTAAAGAGGGAAAACAAGCACGATCAACAAGGGGGAAAAGCCAAACAAAAACAACAACAACAAAACAAACAAAAACAAAAACATGGTTGTTGTCTTCAGTTTAACGTCTTTCCACTTGAAGTGATATTAGACGAAAAAAACAACAACAAAAAACAAAAACAAAAAAACAAGTGGGGGTAGGGGTCATGGGGGGGGGGGGGGGGTAAAAGTGTGTGTATGTGTGGAGGGTGAATAGGGAGAGACAACGCTAGGGAAAATGGAAACGTTATAAACGCCAACATCAAACAACTATAACAACTATAACAAATGCCCTATAGGAGTACGCAGCAAACCTTCTGCAATAACAAATAACGTATTGGAATTGTTATTAACACATTAAAAAGAACTTTTGGTGAAGTCTGGCAAAAAACATTTTAGATTCTGACAATTGAATATTACATGATTGCTAGAAATATGTTCTCCACATATGCATCTGACATCTTTGCTGACCTCAGTTATAAAAGCGTTCGGTTTTATCCTGTTTGATAATGTATGAATCTGCCTTAATCTTATTGAATTACTGTATGTATTTGACTGATTGATAGTTCCCGGTTGTTGAACATTTAATTTCACTATGGTTTAAAGCTTTGCCGTTTTCCTGGTATAATTCTCTGACTTTGTTCCACGATGTTTTTACTAGTATTCGATAACCCTCTTGTACAGACAGATGCACATAAAGTTCTATGGTTCCCTGTTCGTTTTTTGCACCTTTTCCTGCAGCCCTGTCAGCCCATTCATTGTAGAGAATACCAAGATGTGAAAGAACCCAGCAAAACGTAATGTGTGTTCCTTTCAAGCTAAAAAGATGTAAAATGTGGCTAATTTCTATTATGATTTTAGATTTGTTCTTACAATTTGATGAGTTTAAAGCACATAATACAGATTTGGAATCATCGCAAAACAAGACTTGTAGTAGGCAAATTGGAAGATCAAGAATATGATTTAGAGCCATAAGAACAGCAATAAGTTCAGCAGTGAATATTGAACGACTTTTACCAATATAGTATGATCTTTCCGTTTTCAGTTCTGGTATAACGAAAGCTGAACCTGCTTGGCCATTGTCTAATAGTGAGCCGTCTGTGTAGATCTGTAAATGATCACAGTATCTATTTTGAAGTTGTACTCGGACTTCCGTTGCCATGATATTCGGATTTTCATTCTTTTTAATGTCAGCATGATTGACATGCTTTATTTTATCTCCCAGATGGGCTATGGACTTACGGTCTTCTGTGTGTCTTCTTAATTAATTTCAGACATTTCGAACAGGTTTGACACAAACGTGCCAATGGGTGTTAAATAAGATACGTTTTTAGCTCTTTTGGGGAAGTTGTTTTCGGATGTAATTTTTACTTCCTCTGATGTTTAATTTTCAGTTGTTGAGCTTCTCAATACGTATTTAGCACATGCGAGGTTTCGGTATTCATCTAAAGGTAGTACTCCTATTTCTTTGTATGTTCCGAGGGTCGATGCATGGAAAGGTACACCAAGTGCAAGTCTATATGCTTTACAGTCTATGCTTTGAAGTTTATTTAGCAAATATTTTGGAGCATTGAAAAAGACTTCTTGTCCATAGGATAGTTTGGATCGAATAAGTGATGATGATAAATGTTTCAAAATCGTTGTATCTTGTCCCCAGTACTGTTTACTCACAATTTTGAGTAAGTTTAAAGATTTTCTTGCTTTTATTATTATATATTCAATATGGCTATTCCAAGTTAGTTTTGAAGTAAGTATCAATCCTAAAAACTTAACAGTATCTTTATACTGAATTGTCTCATTTTCAATCTTAAATGTTGGTAACTCTTCTCTTTCATTGTTACATTCATCCACATACAAATATCATCTGCGTATTGCACTAGGATCACATCTTTTGATAAGTGTTTGGGTAAGTCGTTCAACAAGATATTAAATAGAACAGGGGTAATAACAGAACCTTGGGGTAATCCCATGTGAAGAGTTTAGGATTGAGTATGTATTCCCGACCCGTACCTGTATACTTCTTTCACTCAGGAAATCTTTGATATAATCATAGAGATGTCCTGAAAAGCCAACAGATTTCAGTTTAAAGAGTAACCTTGCATGCCAAACTTGATCAAGGCTTTCTTTACATCAAAAAAGTTGCAAGAACGTTTTTCCTTCTAACGAATTGTTGTTTTGCATGTGTTGTAAGTTTTACCAAATTATCAATTGCAGATCTACCTCTCTGAAAGCCTGCTTGATTAATTGGGATAATCTTATTTTTATGACAATAATACATCAGCCTTCTCAAAATTATTCTTTCCATTAGTTTACCAGTGTGTGATGTTAGTGCAATTGGCCTGTAGCTGCTCTTATCTGCTTTGCATTTTCCTTTTTTATGAACTGGAATCACAATAGACTGTTTCCATTGTGCTGGCATCAATCCAGCACTTTTGAAAAATCTCAAACAATGAAATAACAAAATTTTCTGGTAAATGTCTCAGCATCTCATTTGAGACTGCATCAAGTCCTACAGATGTTTTCTTTTTAGGAAGGGATACTAATGCTTCTTTAACCTCATTGAGTGTGAGTGGAGCATTGATGTACTGACTGTTATCAGGACTTGGATCTGTATAATCACTTTTGCTCTCTTCTTTGGTTCTGTGTTTTCTGTTTTTAAGTGAGAGACCTTCCAATCGCATAGACTCCGAGAGCATTTCTAAAAATGTTTCTGCCTTCTCTACATTGGACGGAAAATCTTTGTCTTTTATCTTAATAGGACAAGATGGCAAATTTATACCTTCTTTCATTTCATTAAAAAATTTTCATACCTTTTTAGTATCTTTATTATCAGAAATCTCCCTATTACAGAAGGAAGACCAATATTGTCTTTTTGCCTGTGCAATGACCATGTTGCTATGATGGTTTGCCTTTTTCTTTTCAGTAAGATTCTCTGGTGACTTGTTGTTCAGATAAGTTATAAATTTAGATTTTTTATCATCTACTGCTGCTTCACAGGCTGGTGTCCACCAAATATTTCCTGAACGCTTGCTTGATTTAAGTGAATTGTATTTTGGAATTGATATTTCGGCAGCTTGTAAAATGGTGTCAGGAAAGAAGGAATATAATGTATCTATATTCGCGGTGTTTATGAACTCCGTGTTATAGCTAGCAAACATACTTTCGAATTTCTCCCAGTTTGCATCTTTATAGTTATATCTTGGAACTTTGTCTTTTTGAAATTCTGAAGGTCTTTGAGTTTCATTAAAAGTCATGATGATCGGTAAGTGATCACTTCCCAATGTATCTTTATATGTCGTCCATTTACATTCTGGATACAACGTAGGAGATATGAAAGACAGATCTAAAGCAGATGCCCTGTGAGTGACAATATCAGGGATTCTGGTAAGGCTGCCATCATTTAAAAGGCTCAAGGAGGGATCAACAACATATTCTACAAAGTGGTTACAAGTAACTGATACATATGGTTAATGATGCAAAACAGACGTGTCATGGTCACATTTTCTCTATTCATCCACCACAAGGTATCGTTGGGCTTTGTTTTTAACATCCTTTTCCAAGAATGATTAATAATCAATGGGTCCTTTGTGCCCCCCCCCACCCACCCCCACCCTCCCTCCCCTCCCCCCTTTTTATTTTTTTTTTTAATGTCGCTATCGGTATGTTTGTCCAAAGCGTGATTTTCCCCTTAATTTCTCTGTGGTGGTCCTACCATTTTGTGGTCCAATTTCGACTCTTGATTATCTTCCGGGCTGACTTTACAATAGGGGGCTGGACCTGATCTGGGGTGGGGGTGGCCGGTTAGTTACTCCCCTTTGTTGTCAGTAAGAGCGTTAACCCGGGTATTGTTAATGACCTGCAGTATCATACGTGGTCTAGGACAGATTTGTGAGATTTGTGAGGTACAAACCCTATGATTTGATGCTGTAAATTAATGCTTCAGGGAGAATGAGGTTTGTTGTTGTTTTGTTGTGTATTTGTGCTCAACCTCTGGGAACATGTTCTGTGCAACAAGCATGCAGTTGTAGTAGGTTGAGAACCAGCAGCAGCAACAGTAGTAGTAGTTCCTCTTCTTGTTGTAGCAGCAGGAACAGTAGCAGACTTAGCATTATAATCATTGTTATTATTGTTATTATCATTATTATTTCTATCATCATAGTATCAATATCATTAGTAGTAGTAGCAGTATCATCAATATCATATTATCATCATCATCATTAGTAAAATAACGACGAAAAAAAAAAGTACAACGATGATGAAATGCGAGGGTTTAGACTATAGCCATTTTATCGGCAATCGCTTCCAATCTCCCTGTGTGTGTGTGTGTGTGTGTGTGTGTGTGTGTAAAATGAATAAAACAAAGTTGAAAACCAACACCTATTTTGTTAAACAAAAAATTAAAAAGTCAATTTTTGCATCCATTCGGCAGCTCGGTCACTGACAACACTTAAAACAGGTGACGTAATGTTATTTTGACATCTTTCTGACCTTACATGACGTCTTGTAGAACGTAAATATATCATGTTCTAAATAGCCCTTCAATTGTCGATGTACATCTCTCTCTCTCTCTCTCTCTCTCTCTCAGTGATCGTGTGTAACCACCACTACCACAAACCAGACTGGTAACTCCACGAATTAGGGTTCACAATAAAAAAACCCATGGATGTCGCTTCTCAGTGTTCAGTCCAACAAAAACATATTTACATATCCAGAACAGTTCTCTTCTTTTCAGCTCCTCCACTTTGCTGACCTGCTCCAACGGTATCACCTGTAAAAAGCTGAGGTTGTCGTCTCAAGGGTGAGGGGTGGAAGAAACATGGGGAGCGACCGAACACTTGGTGCCTTTCCTCAGTTTGCAGTCGCTTTTGTGGTTTGCCCATCTCTTCTTAAGATTGTAGGAGCGTCCCACATATTGTGTCTCCTGGTGTAGTCTGCAGGTCAATAGATAGACCAAGTTTGGCGTGGTGCAGGAGAGGTGTTGGTTGATCTGCCAGCGCCTTTCATCCCAAGGAGCAGTAACGTGGTCTGTGAAGTGACCATGACTGCAGGTGTCACAGCGAGGTGCCGTAGAAGCCTCGGATGTTGTCAGGGCCATGAAGCACAAACCGCCTGGGGACAGTGGGTTTGTACATACTGTCCAGGTTCCTGCTGCGTCTGTCTGCCGCAATTATCAGGGGTTTGGGGAGGAGGGGGGGGGAATTCTTTGTTTTGGGGGTCAGCATAGAGTAAATGGGTGTTACGTCTGATGATTTCTGATTTGGAAGGGAATCGTGGATCATATGTAGTGACCCAAGCCAGTTCCTTTGGTTTCTTTTTTTCTGGTAGCAGTCAGCAGTTCGCTCCTCTCTCTTCTGGCACCTTTCACCAGATCAGATTTTGCTTTGTCAAAATTGCAACCTGCCAAGGCAAAGTAGCAGGCATCCTCATCAATTCTACGCTCAAACAGATCGTCTTCACTGCATATCATGTCTTGTCCCCACCTCTCTCTCTCTCTCTCTCTCTCTCTCTCTCCCTATATATATATATATATATATATATATATATATATATATGTGTGTGTGTGTGTGTGTGTGTGTGTGTGTGTGTGTGTGTGTGTGTCCGATTTTCTTTTCTTGTAAATAAATCTGTTTTTCCGTGTGTGTGTGTGTGTTGTCTTTTTTTCAAAGTTAACATTTTTTCTTTATCTACTATTCCCAAGAGCTGGGTACAAAATAACTAGTTTTTGCTTATCTCATTACCCTGCCAATAAAATTTCCTTTCGTTGCCTTTCGATTCTCTCTATTCTTCCCCTTCTCCCTCTTTCTCCCTCCTCCACCTCTCTCCATTCCTCCCTCCCTCTCTCTCTCTTTCACCGTGATAGAAATATCGACAGTATCGCCAACACCACCACCACCGCCAACAACAACAAAAAAGCAACAACAAACAAACAGAACGATGAAGGTGGGATTTCAGCCTCAATGGACAGGCGCTGGGTCTCATTCCCAGGGATATTTCTGTCATGTCTCATGCCTTCATCGCATCGCTTTTAAGCTGCTGATAACAGACCAGCTAGTTATTCTCACAAGTCTTTTTTTCTTTTCTTCTTCTTCTTCTTTTTTTTTTTTTTTTTTTTTTTTTTTTTAAACGAGCTTGTTTTGACGAGGTTTTGTTCCGGTCTACCAGCGTATTCGTAACCCCCTGTTGGATTACACCCCCGGGTGAAATCTAGCTAAGCTAGATGAACCCTGGGATCTATATCCTTGCATCATTGTGATCTGAAAACATTACAGTACGTTCTAAATTTAGCATTGTCATATTCGGCGATGTGTGTGAATGTACTTTGCAAAGGTCTTTGTGAAATATAATATATTGGGAGAACGTAACCTTGACGGCAAGTGGAATGAAAAAAAAACAAAAAAAAAACAAACAAACAAACAAACAAAAAAGACCAAAAATCCAGGGTCTGTCAGACTAGCCTAGAATGACACCCGTGGTGAAAAATTCAGCTCGTCAGAACTGACACCCCTTATTGGATTTTAACCCCCCTCTTAATTAATGGATACGGGGTTTATTCAAGGCTAGTTTGAACTGACCCCGGAATGTACTGTTGGCCCAGTTAGAATCAGTGCAGATTGTTAAAATAGAACTACCCCACGTTTACTTCTGTCAAGCTGTAATGGAGAGGGTGGGGAATGGAGGAGAAGGGGAAGGAGGAGAGGGGCCGGAGGGGATGGGGGGGCGGGGGGGGGGGGGGGCAGGAGAGGGCGGGGGAGGGGGGTCTCAGTAAAAGCTAGCCCAGAATGACCCCCTTCCGGTTTTTTGACTCACTTGTGTAAACAAAGTGAGTCTATGTTTTAACCCGGTGTTCGGTTGTCTGT
>NC_134876.1:42587811-42592811 GCF_041734735.1 Babylonia areolata | reverse complement strand
AGAAAGACAGAAAGAAAGAAAAAAAACAGGCAGACAGAAATAAAGAAAAAAGAGAAGAAAGAATGAAAGAAAGATAAAGATAGAAAAAAGGAGGGAGAGAAAGAAAGACAGAAAGAAAAGGAGGAGAAAGAAAAAAGAAAGAAAGAAAAGATAGAAAAAAAGGGAGAAGGAGAGAGAGAAAGAAAGAAAGAAAGAAAGAAAAGATAGAAAAAGGAGGGAGAGGGAGAAAAAGAAAGAAAGAAAAATGGGGGAGAGGGAGAAGAAAGAAAGAAAGAAAAAAGTAAGAAAAATGAGAAAGAAAGAAGAAAGAAAGAAAGAAAAAAGAAAAGAAAGAAAAAGGAGGGAGAGGGAGAAAAAGAAAGAAAGAAAAGAAAGAAAATGGAGGGAGAGGGAGAAAAAAAGAAAGAAAGAAAGTAAGAAAGAAAGAACGAAATAAAAAAAAGAAAGACAGAAGGAAGGAAAGAAAGGCAAAAAGACAAAACGAAAGAAAGAAAGAAAATGGAGGGAGAGGGAGAAAAAAAGAAAGAAAGAAAGTAAGAAAGAAAGAACGAAAAAAAAAAAGACAGACAGAAGGAAGGAAAGAAAGGCAAAAAGACAAAACGAAAGAAAGAAAGAAAAAAGAAGGAAAAAAAAAAAAAATGAGGAGATGGGGTGGCGCCGAGCTTGTGATGACAAGTCTGCTCTCTGCTGTCGAACTGTATAAAAAAAAAAAAAAACAGAATCAGAGGAAGACATTTCCCCTGTGAGAGATTAATAAAGTGATATTGTATTGCATTGCGTTGCGTTGTATTTTCAATGTCAGAAGAATGCTAGATAGAGTCGAACGAAAAGAAAGAACGAAAAAAACAAACAAACAAAAAAACGGTAGGAAGGAAGGAAGGAAGGAAGAAAGATTTCAACCATATGAAAGCGGGGGGAGGGGGGGGGGAAAGAAGACGGTTGTTGAATCTATAGCTTACGGATGTTTTGTTTATTTTTTAAGCCCTTTTCTACCTTAATCCAACCAAGGACCCAGTTCAGATTTGGACGAAATGCTTCCCCATGCAAAAACAACAACATCAAAACAAAAACCAACAAAGTATTTGCAGAGAAAATATCAATGTTAAAGTTTACCACGGACACACACACACAGACACACACACACACACACACACACACACACACACACACACACACACACAGACAACCGAACACCGGGTTAAAACATAGACTCACTTTGTTTACACACGTGAGTCAAAAAACAACTAGGCCCTATATCCAAAATGTCATATTTCATCTCAAGCAGTTAGGAAATGTGGATGTGTTCCGGTTTGTTGTTGTTGTTGTTGTTGCTGTTGTTATTGTTGTTATTGTTTTAGGAAGACAAGGAAAACATAGACAGGCAGACAGACAAACAGACCGACAGAAAATACGTTCATAATTATGCTGGTGTCATCCAGAATCGCGAGTGTGCGACTATATTTATCTGATGCACGTGCGACCTGAGTGACCGCAAATTCTTAGAACTTCGTAGGAACGTGGATATATATATATATATATATATATATATATATATATATATATATATATATATATATATGTGTGTGTGTGTGTGTGTGTGTGTGTGTGTGTGTGTGTGTGTGTGTGTGTTTGTGTATTATCCACGTGGGAGAGATAGATAGATAGATATATCTTTCTGACCTTATCAGGACCTTATCAGCAAGAAATCTCCGCTCTTCCTCTGACTGTTACCTTTTGAAACTTCCTGGTGTCAATACAACAATCTATGGTGAACGTTCTTTCTTCTTTGCTGCTCCTCACATCTGCAACAACCTTCCTCATGACATCTGTGCATCCGATTCTATTTCTGCTTTTCCGCTCATCACTAAAAACTCATCTGTTGTTTTTTTTTAAACCTATTAATAAGCACTCTCAGCTTCCTTGTTCTCCAGTACCACCCATGTCAGCTCACTTTGGATTTATGAGGAGTGGGAAAGGGAGAGTGTGTGTGTGTGGGGAGGGGGGGGGAAGGGGGGGTAGAGTTTTTGAGAAAGAATGGTCATGAATGTTACTTGACTTTAAGTAAAGGGTGTAAGCCAAAAGGACGTTAAACTCAACTGTAAACGCAATACAGAAGTTGTTGAACATCAGCCTTCACTTGCTACCTACTGAGGGAGAAAAGAAGAGAGAGAGAGAGAGAGAGAGAGAGAGAGAGAGAGAGAGAGAGAGAGAGAGAGAGAAAGGTGTTGTCACTGTAACTGAAAGCCCACACCTTCACACTCTGAACATCGTGCTTTCACACGGAAGTGAAAATGTGAAAGTGCCTATGGTGCCAATCTCCTAGAACAAGAAGAAGAAAAGATAAAAAGATAGCTAAAAAAAATAAATAAAAAAATAAAAATTAATAAATGAAAAAGCGTTCGTGGTAGGCACGAAACGGGACACCACATATGCCATTTTGCTCTCTGTCTCTGCTGCTTGTGGCTGTGTTGTTATGTTCGTCTGTTCCTGTGTCGGTGTCTGTGTCTGTGTCTGTGTGTTTGTGTCTGCCTGCCTGTGTGTCTCTGTCTTTCTCTGTCTCTCTGTTCGTCTGTGTGTCTGTCTCTCTGTTTCTCTGTCTGTCTGTCTGTCTGCTTCGTTCTCTGTGTCTCGGTGTCTCTCTCTCTCTCTCTCTCTCTCTCTCTCTCACTCTGTGTGTCTGTGTGTCTGTCTGTGTCTCTCTCTCAAATTCTATCTCTATCTGTATGTATGTGTTAATGCGCGCGCGCGTATGCGTGCGTGTGCGTGCGTTATTGTGTGTGTGGGGGGGGGGGGCGAGGGGGGGGTAGGGGGGGGGACAAAGGGAGGGGGGCGAGGGGGGGGGGAGGCTTGGAGTACTGGTGGTGGTATATGGATAGATGGATGGTTGGGTGTGCTTATAATCGTGCGTGCGTGCGCGTGCCTGTGTGCTTGCAGGCATGGAAAAATAACCCTTTCTCGTCATAATCGTAACACTAAATTAAGATGTTGTGATTTCTAAACTGCCCTCGTTTCTTTCGAAGATGTTTGATGAAAGAAGTAGGGCACAATTAGTTTATCTAGATCGAAATCTAGCAGAGGTAGAAAAAGACCACCCGCATCTCTGTTTCTTTAAAAAAAAAAAAAAAACAACAAACAAACCAACATTCCTTGATAAATTGACTCGCAATTGGTGACACTAAAAATCTAACCACACGCGTGCATTTCTGTATTTCAGGCATTCGTTCGTGTGTGTGTTTGTGTGTGTATGTGTGCGAGCGCACACTCGAACACATGTGTGTGTGTGTGCCTGCGCGTGCGTATGTGTGTGTGTGATGCGTATGTGCATGTGTGTTGTGCCGGCGGTGTTTAGGTGCTTGTGTCTTGTGCGATGTGTGTGTGTGTGTGTGTGTGTGTGTGCGTGTGTGTATGTTGTGCGCGCGCGCGTGTGTTGCACGTATGCATGTCTGTGTGTGTCTGTTTGTGTCTGCATCTGTCCTTCACTGTTCCTCTCATTTGCAGCGCTACCCGATACTATATACCCTTCTTTCTCTCTCTCTCTCTCTCTCTCTCTCTCCCATAACCTCCCTCCCTCCCACTCTCACTGCGTCCCTCTCTCTCTCTCTGTCAATCACTTCCTGATCCCCCACGTCCTCACCCCTACTCCCCTCCCTCCACACACACACACACACACACACACACACACACACACACACACACACACACACACACACACACACACGCAAACACTTCACATTTCCAATTCCAACTGTTTCTCTTGCTCCCTGGCCCAATGAGTTTACGTTGTCGACCAACTTCACACACCAACACACCAAGTGGGGGAGAGAGAGAGAGAGAGAGAGAGAGAGAGAGAGAGAGAGAGAGAGAGAGAGACAGAGAGAGAGAGAGAGACAGAGAGAGAGAGATTCACAGAGATAGACATAGAAACGCAGAGAAAGAGACAGAAACAGAAACAGAAACAGAAACACACACACACACACACACACACACACAGAGTGAGAGAGAGAAGAGAGAGAGAGAGAGAGAGAGAGAAAGAAACACGGAGAAGGAGACAGTCAAAGACAGAGACAGTCACAGAGAGAGAGACAGGGAGGCACAGAGAAAGAGTCAAACGACAGTAAGACAGACAGGGACAAGAGAGACAGACAGACAGACAGATAGAGACAGACAGAGAGTCAGACAGACAGACAGCGCAAAAGGCTTGCGTCTTTTGCCGTTGTCGCCAGAAACAAATTGGTTCCATTGCATTAATCAATGGGTTCTTTCATAGACAGATAGATAGACTGGCTGACAGACAGACTGACAGAGAAAGAGAGAGAGAGAGATCTTGTCGTTGTCGCCAGAAAAAAAAATGATTCCATTACATTCATCAATGGGTTCTTTCAAAGACAGAGACAGACGGACAGACAGACAGAAAAGAAAGAGAGAGGGAGACAGAGAGACAAAGAGACAGACAAACACACACACACACACACACACACACACACACACACACACACACACACCGCTAGAGGTCTGTGTCTCTTCCCGTTGTCGCCAGAAACAAACTGGTTCCATTACATTCATCCATGGGTTCTTTCTTCTTGTCTACGCCTTTGCCCCCCCCTCCCCCCCCCTTTTCCCCACCCCCACCCCCACCCCCCTACCTCACCTCACCTCCCTGCAAAAAGAAAAAGGAACAAGAAACAAATCTGTGCTTCCTCCCTTTCTCTCCCCCCCCCCTTCTTCCCATAACTCACCCTACCTCGTCTGCATACACCTACCCCCCACCCACCCCACCCCCTAAGGAACGCCTCTGTCCATTCTTCACTATTGTGTCGTTATCTGCATGGTGTTAAAAACAACAACAACAGCAACAACAGTGACAACATATGCTGGAAAAGGCAACTGGTTGGTTAACAAATAAACTAAGGAACGAATACGAAATATGAATATGAAATTCTAGGTAGATTCTCTGAAGAGATAGCCAAGGTGGTGGTGGTGGTGGTGGTGGTGTTTTTTTC
>NC_134876.1:42565311-42577811 GCF_041734735.1 Babylonia areolata | reverse complement strand
ACATATAGATGCATAGCTAGACAGACAAACAGACAGACAGACAGAAAATCACACATGTATATTATACACAACAGACAGAAAGATAGAGACGATTGGGAATGGGGTCTGCTTATGTATATTTTCTGCCTTCTGCTAAAGGAATAGAAAGAATATTTAATAAGAGGAGATCAATATTAACATGATCGGGGGGGGGAAACAAACCGAGGTCACGTGTGGAGCATGTACTTAACGCACGTAAAAGAACCCCCGGCAACAAAAGGGTTGTTCCTTTTTTTTCTTTTTTTTTCCAACTTTTTTTTTTTAATTCCCCATCATTCACCCATCCATTCCACAAATCTTACATTCATTCATCAACATCTTTCTGCTGTGGACGTTATACAGGGTAACCTGTAAATGGACAGGAAAAGAGAAATGAAAAGTGTCATGGAAACATGCAACAGACAATGTTAGCATTGACATGATATTGTAAAATGCATAGAGCTTCAAGAATATGCGCTATAGTAAAACATCTTAATAAAGACATACATAAATAAGTAAATAAATAAACATTTCTTGAGACAATATGGACATAATAAATTATGTGACGGATGTCTTCACATTCTTTTTAAAGAAATGCTAAATCAATTTTTTTTTTTTTTTAGCCTTTATTCATTTTTTTAAACTATGCAGCTCTTTTTTTTCCAACAAAGTGAGTCGTATTTATAGATTCTGAACAAGCAAGGCAATATAAGGTTTAACAAAACAAAAATGTAGGCTATAAAAATCGAGATCTGCGAACTGAAGAAGACATGGAGGTGGACACATCATTTGACAACTTGCACGTGAAAACCGAGAGTTACGGCCCTGATGAGACACACACAACCCTGACACGAATACCTTGACCTTCACAAAGAGACATGTGTGAACAGAACTCACTTAAAATTGTCGTCATTTTGCTTGCGGCGCGCCTTGCTTCAAGACGTACATGTGTGGATCAATTTAAGCAAAACGACTTTCGAATACACACTGGTCTTTTGACTAATTTCTACAGGTAAGGAAAACTTGTGTTCTCTCCCCTATTCATATGTAGTTATTTGTTATTATCGTTACCGTTGTTTTTTGGTGTTTTTTTTTTGTTTTGTTTTTTTGTTTGTTTGTTTGTTTGTTTATTCCTGGCAAAATTCTCTAGGAAAATCCACTTCGATTGGAAAAACAAATTTAAAAAAACTGCATGCAGGAAAAAATACAAAAAAATGGGTGGCGCGGTAGTGTAGCGAGAAATCTGTCGTGATATAAAGAAATATAAATACAAATGAGCGTGACCACAGACAGCGAGGCAGACAAACAGTCGGATATGTATTCAGAAAACAGCCAGGAAAAGAAAAAGAAAAAAAAAGGTGTGTGTGTGGGGGGGATGTGGGGGGGGGGAGCACGAATGCAACGGAAACGCATATACGCACACCACTCCCTCACCCCACCCCCCTCCTAACGCCAACACACACACGGAGGGACAGAGAGAGAAAGACAGGGAGAAGAAAAAAAATTGAGATTTCATTTCTTTCTCTAAAGAAAGAAAAGAATTTAAAAAAATTAAAACATATTGATAACCATCCTGGTTCTCTTTCTACATCACAGTCTCTCCCTCCTTTTTCTCCTTCACTCTCTTTCCCTCTATCTCTCTCTCTCGCTCTCTCTCCTCTCCCTCCCACCATCCCTTTCTCTCTCTCTCCCTCTCTCTCCCCCTCATTCTCCTCTCTCTCTCTCTCTCCCTCCTTCTCCTTCACTCTCTTTCTCTCCCTCCCTCTCTCTTCCTCCTACTCCTTCACTCTCTCTCCCTCCTCTTTCTCTCCCTCCTTCTCCTCTCTCTTTCCCTTTCTCCCTCTCTCCCCTCTCTCTCTCCCTCCCCCCCTCTCTCTCTCACTCCCTCCCTCTCTCTCCCCCTCTCTTTCTCCCTCCCTCTCCCTCCCCTCTGTCTCCCTCTCTTTCTCCCTCCCTCTCTCGCTCTCTCTCTCCTTCCCTATCTCCCCCACTCTCTTCCTCCCCCCTTCTCTCTCTCCCTCCCTCTCTCTCTGTGCGTGGTAAGGAGAGCAGACAACTGACGGGGACCTCTGGCCACAGGGGTCCAGGAAGACGCCAATCAAGGGCAGGGCCCGGCACAGAGGGCACCGCCACAATCTGACCCAACACCAGCACCACCACTGGCCCACAAACCGTTCAGGTCGGCTTGCGCCCCCCCCTAACCCTCTTCACTTACTCATTTCTCTCCCCTTTCTGTTGGGGGGTGGGGGGAGGTAGTGGCGGGGTGGAGAGAAAGAAAGTGGAGTGGGAGAAAGAAACAGAGAGAGAGAGGGAGGGGGGGAGGCAGTTCATTGACTAGAGAGATAGAGAAAGGGAGAAAGGGGAAGGCAGAAACACACACACACAGCACACACAGATACAGCACACACACACACACACACACAGAAGTCATTGAATAGAGAGATATAAACAGAGAAATAGAGAAAGGGGAAGGAAGAAACACACACACACACACACACACACAGAGGCAATTCATTGAACAGAGCGATAGACACAGAGAAAGACAGAGAACGAAAGGGGAATGAGAGGTGGGGGGGGGGGGGAAGCGTAGGTAAAATACAGGGGTGTGCCAGGAAACATGACCATGGGAAAAGAAAGGGGAAAGAAACAGAAGGAAAGTGAGGCAGAACTGGTAAAAGACAGAGAGAAGACGGGGAAGAGAGAGAGGATGGAGCAAGAATGGAGAGAGAAGTAACAAAAGATAGAAAGAAAGAAAGAAGGAACGAAAGAAAAGATAGAAAAGAAAGAAGGAAAGAAAGAAAGATAAAAAGAAAAAAGGAAGGAAAGAAAGAAAAGAAGGAAAGAAAGGAGGAAAGAAGGCAAGAAAAGAAAGAAAGAAGGAAAGAAAGAAAGAACCACACACACACACACACACACACACACACAGAGGATGTATGTTGCAAATATATATATATATATATATATATGTGTGTGTGTGTGTGTGTGTGTGTGTGTAACATTAAAAAAAAAGAAGAAGAAGAAAACAACCCACAAAGTCCAGTCATAGAAAACACAAGAACAAGCAATGATAACCATCCCCCCCCCAAAAAAAAAAAATTAAAAAGAAAGAAAAGGAAGACATACGACTGAAGTAAAAGACAGATGAGAAGTTGAGCGAGAATGACGCTTTTCATGCCTTGCCACTAACAACAGTCTGAAATTACATGCCAGACAAAATCACAGCGTTGTAGACTCCCTACATTAGATGAGCATGGCATGACTTCTTCTAGACAGTGCAACCTTTCATTCATAACAGAGAGCGAGGGAAAGGAAGAAAAAAGGAAGGAAAAAGGAGAAGAGATTGAAGAGAGGAAGTACAGAAATGAAGAAACGAACAAAGAAAATGAACAGGGAAAATGGAATACGATTAGAAACACAGACGAAGAATGAGATGGAAAATTTAGATCTTTTTTTTTCTTTCTTAAAACGAAAGAAAGATCAGAGGAACGAAAGACAGAAAAAGGAAGAAACAGTAAAACAACCAAAACAACTTAAACAACACAACCACACTACCATCATCATCATCATCAACAACAACAACACCAGTATCAACAACAACATCACCAAAAACAACAACACGAACACCACCACCAACAATAACACCAATCATAAGACCACCAACTGCACAAACACCAACAGCAACAACATCACCAATACCACCACCACCAACAACAACCACAATCACACCAACAATACCACCACCACCACCACCAACAACAACAACAGCAACAACAAAAACAACAACCTTAACAGCAACAACAATAACAAGGTTTGTTCCAATGTACCTTTTGTTTACCTGTGTGCTAGCTGCGGTAGCGTAAGCAGCATTGGCTTTGAAGTTATGTACCGTGTGTGTGGAGAGAGCTACCACTCTTTACTATTTGTTGAACAATAACAAAGGTTTCAGTTCTAGAAGGCGTCAAAGCGTTCGGTCTGATAAACTTTCGAAAGACAGAAAACAAAGAACAAAGACAGAAAGAGAGAAAGGAAGGAAGAAAGAGAAGAGAGAAAGAAAGAAAGAAGGAAAGAAGAGAAAGAAGGGAAGAAAAGAAAGATAGAAAGAAAGAACAGAAAGAAAAGAAAGGAAAGGAAAGAAGGAAACTGGTACAACAACAGTTTCAGATTCTAGGACACGTCAAAACGTACGAGAAGCCACATCTGTGGAGAATTCAGTTGAAGAAGCCAAATCGACTTGAATCACTGCTCTGCGAAACGACAAGAACAATAATAGCACCACCTCCTCCACCACCACCACCACCACCACTTCCAACAACAACAACGAGAACGAGACAGACAAAGTCAAAAAAAAAAAAAGAAGAAAACAAGAAAAAAAAAAAAAGGGGGGGGGGGGGGGGTAGACAAAGGGGACATCGATCATGCACTACTCCCATTTAGTCTTTCCACTCTCTTACCACCCCCCGCACACCCACCCACACCCACCCACCCCCTCACCCCCCCCCCTATCCCTCCGCCCCTACACACACACACACACACACAAACGCTCATGCACGTTCCTTGTTATGAACGTTTGCGTATGTTCTCTTTTCCGAAATCAGAAAGCAAAACTCTCTCTGTCTGCCTCTGTCTGTCTGTCTCTTGTCCAAAGTGCTTCATTGCTGATTAGACATTAAAATAATTGTAATTTTTATTGTCATTCTCTCTCTCTCTGTGTCTCTCTGTCTGTCT
The DNA here is from genome assembly GCF_041734735.1 of Babylonia areolata. Classification (NCBI taxonomy): domain Eukaryota; kingdom Metazoa; phylum Mollusca; class Gastropoda; order Neogastropoda; family Buccinidae; genus Babylonia; species Babylonia areolata. Next base: position 42,573,068 of record NC_134876.1, on the reverse strand, counting down.
GTCTCTATCTCTCTTGTCCGAAGGGCTTCATTGCTGATTGGACATTAAAATGATTGTAATTGTTATTGTCATTCTCTCTCTCTCTCTCTCTCTCTCTCTCTCTCTCTCTCTCGCTGTCTCTGTCTGTCTGTCTGTCGCTGACTCTGTGTCTTTCTCTGTCTCTGTCTCTCTCTTTGTGTTTCTGCAACGTGGTGTTGTGTTCTGAATACAGATGGACTCCCATCCCCGTGACTAGTACTGATTTGAATGCCGATGGCGCCTCACCGTCTCTATGCCATTTCTTAATGCAGACCTGCCTCCACTGTTTGAGAGTATGGTGCTGTGAATGTGTAGACTAATAATAATAATAATAATAATAATAATGGATACTTGTATAGCACACTATCCAGAAATCTGCTCTAGGTGCTTTACAAAAACGCTTTTGTTAACATAAAACATTACATCAATGTTACACGCACACACCAAAATGTGATTACACACACACACACACACACACACACACACACACACACACACACACACACACACACACACACTGCATACATACATTTTAACATACATGTGTATCTAACAGCTACCCTAACACATGCGCACACATAGGCAGGCACAAACTTACATGAACACACGCACACACAATACACATTCATAAACATGCATGTAGTTATGTACACAGACATATGTATACACACATAGTCAAGCACAGCTAACCGCAAAGGAAGTGGACCTGCCACAATTGAACTTACTGCTGAGGGAAAAGGTGAGTTTTGAGACGAGATTTAAAAGATGCGAGGGAATCAGAATGACGGAGGCTATCAGTGAGCATGTGTGGGTGTGTTCAGAGACAGATCATGTGTCATGCAATGCCTTCAATGTTTGGTGGGAGGGGGGATTGGGGGGGGGGGGAGGTAGCTGGAGGGAAAGGATTGGGGAGATAGGGGATAATCTGTGCGTCTGTTTGCACTCTTTTTTTTTTAAATGCACTTCACGCCTTCGTATTGTTGTAGCTGCTTGTTGTTGCTGTTATTATTATCACTATTATTCTTTTGAAGCAGGATTTAGCAGGGTGTTTTTGTTGTGTGTTTTTTTTGTTGTTGTTAAAAAAATGTCTAAACTTACAAACTTGTTTAAAAACATTATAGACCCACTGACAACATCATCCTTCTTCTTCTTCCTTCTTCTTCTCCTCCTCCTCTTCCTCCCACTCCTGCTCATTTCTCTCTCTCTCTCTCTCTCTCTCTCTCTCTCCTTGAGATGGCCAACCAGTTTTGATGTGCATGTTTTGTTGTCGTTGCGATTGTTTATTAGGACAACAAAACGTGATGCTTCGTTTCGTTTCGTGTCGTTTCGTTTCGTTTCCTCGCCCATTCTGCTCCCCAGTGGATTTGCTGGGTTTTTTAAAAATATTTTCTTTTCTTCTGTTCTTTCCGTGAGGGACTGTTTTTCTCCTCGACAGTTCAAGGAGTAAGATGATTCTCTTCCGCTGTGGATCAATAAGACAAATTTTCACTTTCTTTTCTCAGTTCACACAACGGTTTCCACCCCACCCCCCTCTCTCTCTCTCTCTCCCGCCACTCTCTCTCTCTCCCTTTATTTTATCCTTAACTCTTTTTTTTCTTCTCTCTTCTGCTTTTGTTTCTTCTTGCTCGCGGACAAATCACACATGATCAAGTGACCCGTGATTTGCAAAATGGAACAGCTCCAGCAGCCAGCTCTCCAGTGTTATTTCTTCATTCAGGCATGAGGTTTCTTCTGCTTCTTCTTCTTCGACAGTGACTGTTCTCCCAGTCTCGGTGTCTGCCTGCCTGCCTGCCTGCCTGTCTGTCTGTCTGTCTGTTCGTGTTTCTGTCTCGGTGTGTGAGTCTCTCTGTCTCTCTGGTCTTTCTCCTTTTTTTTCAATTCTTTAAAAGAAAAAATCAATAAAAAAAAATCTTATTCCTAAACCATCCTTGACTCAGTTTTCTATTTCTTGTTCACAAGCTTTGATCGAACCATCCACACACACAAACACACACACACACTTACACACACACACACACACACACACACACACACACACACACACACACACACGCTCACACACACACACACACATATATATATATATATATATATATATATATATATATATACATCAGTATCTCTATCTCTGCCTTTCTCTCTTTCAATACTTCTCTCTCTGCCTCTGTCTCCATCTCTTTCTCTCCCTGTCCCTCCCCCCCCACCTCCCCCCTCCCAACGCTCTCTCTCTCTTCGTGCATTTATTGACTCACTTGTGTAAACAAAGTGAGTCTATGTTTTAACCCGGTGTTCGGTTGTCTGTGTGTGTGTGTGTCTGTGTGTCCGTGGTAAACTTTAACATTGACATTTTCTCTGCAAATACTTTGTCAGTTGACACCAAATTAGGCATAATAATAGGAAAAATTCAGTTCTTTTTAGTCATCTTGTTTAAAACAATATTGCACATTTGGATTTTTATCACAAGTGTGTCGTGAAGGCCTTGCCTCTCTTGTTCATTTTATTTTGTGTCATTATATATTTGATTTGATATCTTTCACAGAAAAACGTGCACCCCCCCCCCCCCCCCATTGGCATGAGAACTCTGCAGTTAATGTCAATAAAACGTCAAAGTGTCACAGTCTCTCTCTCTCTCTCTCTCTCTCTCTCTCGCTGTCTCTGTCTGTCTGTCTGTCTGTCTGTCTGTCTCTCTATAATAATAATAATGATGGTACTTATATAGCGCTGAATCTTGTGCATAGACAAATCTAAGCGCTTTCGCACCAGTCATTCTCACGCACGCATAACTCTAAAACTGGAGAAACTAAAGACAAGGAAGAGGCAGGGAAGGGAGGCTTTTTTTTCAAAGAGGTGGGTTTTAAGGCCAGACTTGAAAGAGCTGAGTGTGGAGACTTGAAGCGAAAGAGGAAGTTCATTCCAATTGCAAGGTCCAGAGACAGAGAAAGAACGGCGGCCAACAGTCGATAGTTTGAATCTGGATATGCGTAAATGGAGTGGATCCGAAGCTGCTCGTAGAGAGCGAGATGGAGTGTAGAGGTGAAGGCAGCCACAGAAATGGGAAGGGGCTGATTTGTGAATACATTTGTAGCATAGAGTGCTGATCTTGTACTTTATTCTGTGTGAGACAGGGAGCCAGTGGAGATGTTGCAAAAGAGGAGTGATGTGCTCAGATCTTTTCTTTCTGAGGACGAATCGGGCAGCTCTCTCTCTCTCTCTCCCTTTCTCCCTCTCCCTCTCTCTCTCCTCTATCTGTTGTTTCCAAACCAGTATACATCTAGTTTTCTCATTCACAAACAAAACTCTTTGGTTGAACCAAGTTTGAAACAAACAAACAAAGAAAAAGGATCCCCCTCCCCTCCTCTCTCTCTCTCTCTCTCTCTGGGTGGTTGGGTTCGCACCCGACACTCAAGTGCTACCAGTGCTGCTGTCAGCAGACGACTGATTGCCCGTTTCCTTCATGTGTCTAACATGGTTACCCCAACATCGCCGTTTCTCATGGATCAACTCTACCCCCCCCCCCTCCTGCCACCCCCTCCCCCCCCCCCCCCCTCGCCGTTTCAACATCGATCTTCCACATAACTGGTTCGGCAAGACCTTCTCAGACATGTTTATGTGTTCTTTCTGCCAACCCATTGTTTCTAAAGATAGAAAAAAGAAGTTTAATGTTTAATGTTGGCGAAAGGTTCTCCTCCTCTAATATTCCCACACAGTTAGAATCGTTATGGAATGATGGGGGGGAGTGGGATGTTTAGGCTTTATAAACGACAATCTTCCGGAGGTTTACGCTTTATAATAAACAACAATATTCCACAAGTAAGATTTATCAACGTACTGTTTTACGTATATTGTTATACACAACATAGGCTGAATGTTGTATGCTGCCTTCGGAATCATAACAAATTGCACAGGCATTGATTTTTAAAATTCTATTTTCTCAAATTCTGGACCATACTAACAGTACGAAGTGCACTGGATAATAGATTTTAATTTACAGTTATTCTGAGACATGTCATAAAGTGTATGTGTATTGCATACTTTAAGGGTTGGGAGGAAAGAAGAAAGAAAGAAAAAAGAGATACATTAATTTTTAAAAAATCAGTTTCAACTGGTCTTCCCTTTGGAACGCTGGCACCGTGTCTATTGTCGGTCGTGCTGACTGTGCTCATTCTTGTCTGTCTGTGGTAATCGATCCCATTTTGAATTGAAGGATAACTTCTCGCAGTCGCCGACCTTTTTCTCGTATGTCCATTTTTATCGTGGACTCACGTGATGGAATGTTCTATTCTCCTAACTTAAAAAAAGAAAGAAGGAAAAGTGTATGACGTGTGTGATTGTACACTGAGGCACAGACCGAATACAGAAAAAAAACTGCATGTAAACTCACAAATACTTTATGCAGCTATGTTCGTAATCATGTGGCTTGATAGTTCTTTCCCCTCTCCCTCTGCCCTCCCTCCACCCCCCCTCTCTCTCTCTCCATCCTTTACTCCCTATCTTTTGCCCCCCCCCCTCTCTCTCTCTCTCTGTCTCGCTCGCTTGCGACCTATAATATTTATTGCTGTGTTTGTATTCGGTTTTTGTGGGGGAGGGGTTGTTACAATTTCTGACTCGTTATTTATTGTACACATCCCCCTTCACAAGAGGTTAAGGCCTAAATTCAATAAATCATCTCTCTCTCTCTCTCTCTCTCTCTCTCTCTCTCTCTCTCTCTCTCTTCTCCTTAAAAAAAACAACCCGGAGGAGAGCAGTTACAGAGAAAAGTCAGTCGTTACTGCAGCCAATTTGCATCTTAGCCTGCAGACGTGAAAACGGAACTGGGGGAGCGGAAATGACTTTCTTTACTCATAGTATCCGGAGCCGTGAATCTAATGTAAATTATAAATGGGTCGACAGCCCTTCTTTTTCGGAGTCCAGCGGGTGGGGTAGGGGGTTGGGTGGGTGGGGAGGGGTGGTGGGGGGGGGGGGAAGGGGTTGTTGGATTTGAGAGACATGGTAAGATGAGTAAGTTAATGAGACAGACCACGGACCTCGTGTGTGTGTGTGTCTGTGTGTGTCTGTGTGTGTGCGTGCGTGCGTGCGTGCGTGTGTGTGCGTGCGTGTGTGTGTGTGTCCTCCTATATCTCTCTCCTATTATTCTTCTCTATTTAGTGTTCCTAATGTCAAATTACTATTCATGTATCCATGACTATAATATGCATGCTGTACTGATATAATTATTCCCCCTTTGTTTATGTTACTGTTTCCCCTTCGAGGGCTGCATGAAAAAAAGCATTATTTTACTTATGTATTACCCTCAGAAAATTAAAACAAATATTCAATTCACTTCTCTTTATGCTTCCCTCTTTGCACTAAGTGTTTTTGGAGCAGACTGAGAAATGATTAAAAAAATAACCCAATTTTTCCATCTCTACGATGGTATATCTCCCAGAACGAGAGAGAGCTAAACCTCGCGCTTGCATGTTGAAACACACACACACACACACACACACACACACACACACACACACACACACACACACACACACACACACACACACACATACACACACACACATGCAGTGGAGCACTGAAAAAAATGCAGTGGAGCACTGAAAAATACCTCTTGAGCGTATGTCAAGCGTGAACGTACGAGAGAGGTTGCGAGAGATATCAATGCTTTGGTATCTTGCCCCCAGTGCTGTTTACAAATTATTTTGAGGAAATTTAGACCTTTTCTTGCTTTGTTTAGTATATAGTCAATATGATAATGTTATTTATATTTACATTGTTGTAGGTTAATACTTGTTGATATGTATATACATATTCTCCTTCCCATGACACCTCATTCAATACACACCACAGTCTCTTTAGATCTTTTTCTTATAATATACCTTTCCTCTGATACTTTTTAACACTAATATTCACATACATTCCCTTTCCTTTATCCACTTCTTTACTCCTTTCCGTCTAAAAACACTTATAGTGAATAGACGTTAAACTGAAGATAAAACAGAGAGAGAGAGAGAGAGAGGAGTAGAGTAATAGTAGTAGTAGTCGGAGGAGGAGGAGGAGTAGAAGTAATCTCATGAAGACAGAAACAGACTTATTTTACAATACATTGATCTGCCGGATTTCCACGAGCCAGCCAACCCCCTAACTCCCCCTCTGTCGCACCCCGTCCCCCCGCCCCTCGACCCCCACTCCCCACCCCACATACATCCCTCCCCCCCCCATTCCACCTCCCAGGCGAAAGAAACAAACAAAAAATGGCCCTGCCAGTCTGAGACATATTTAAGTGAGATTTAACAAGAGAAGAAGAAGGAGGAGAAGAGGAAGAAGAAGGAGAAGAAGAAGGAGAAGAGGAAGAAAAGGGGGATTGCCGGCCGTTTAATACTCATCAGCTGAAGTACAGTCACAAAGTCAGTCGAATGTCTGGGGGGAAAAAAACACAACTGAACTGTACCGTAGGAAACTACTTTGGAGTCGGTACAAAGTCTAAATATATATGATTACTGTCTCCAGTGTGTAGACCTTGTAAGCTGCTTACTGTTCTAATGATCACTTTAAAAAGAATAGGTTTTTTGTTGTTGTTGTTCTTACTGTTGGTGTTGTTGTTGTTGTTGTTTTTACCTTTCATCATTTCTATGCTGTGTGGTGTGTTTAGGTGAAGGAGTGACAAGGAATGAATAGGGGTGGGTGAATAAGAAGGCGGAGAGAGCGGCAGAGGGCTAGGGCAGGAGGGGGAGAGAGAAAGTGCTGGAGATTTTTTTTTTCTTTTTTTTTTTCAAACGTCAAAAACTTTTTTTTTTTTTTTTTACTGTTACATTTCAATTTCTTTTCTGAAAGCTTGAGCACTTTCAACTTACATACTGGCGTTTGAAGAAATAGCGATTTTTATTTTATTGTTGTTTGATTTTATTTTGGCCGTGTTCTGTTTCTGTTGTTTGTTGTTGTTTTTTTCCTGTTTTCCTACACACACGTTTTTTTTGTTGTTGTTCAATTCCCAGAAGACTATCGTATGTCTGGGCTGTAGTTGATTGATGACGCGAGTTTCAGACGTGAGCTTACAATGCCACCCTCCTCCTCTCTTCCACCCCACCCCACCCACGTCACTTCCTCTCCAACCCACGACCATTTTTTAGTCTTTCCTGGCCACAGCTGGTGGATGGGTAAGGTGCTGTATATATATATATATATATATATATATATATATATATATTAAAGAAAAAAAAAAAAGTCGCAAGAAATAGATTGCTGCCGTCTATGATGTCTCAGTCCGCCTCCGGGCCCGGGACTGATGATACTCTGACCAAAAAAAAAAAAAAAAAAAAAAAGTCTGACGCCCTAGACAGAAGCAATATGCCCGCAGACGGTAGCTCTGGAACGAAGATGGACTGGCTGGCTACCTTGCCATTTTCCGGGACAAAGAGGGGGAAAACAAAAGGATGAATTGGATGTCCCCTGCCCCCTTGTTCTCTCTGGCCCCTGGAGGACCACTGCCGGTCTGGAACCTCACCCAGAGGTTGAGGATAAAAGCAAGGTTGGGGGGGGGGGGGGGGGGGGGGGGGGGGCCCTTTTGTATCTTTTGTTTTTGTGTTGTTGTTGTTTTTAATTCATTTTTTAATCTATATAACTCTTTTATCATCCTGATCTCTCTGACAGGAGATCTTGCGAATAACTGTTTCAAAACCAAAACGGTGTCTGAAAATATTTCATTCCAAGCATAGTCTCAAGAATCTATTTTCCGGATGTTGGGAGGAAGG
>NC_134876.1:42512811-42560311 GCF_041734735.1 Babylonia areolata | reverse complement strand
AATCAGGCCTTGAGAGAGAGAGAGAAGTGGTGAAAGTTTTTGTATCCAAATGTGTTCATGTCAGCACTGTCTTTGTGTCCAAGAGTGAGTTCATTTCTGATTCTTTAAGAACATGCATGTTTCAAAATGAGTAGTTGTGAGGTTTCTGTTCGTCGGTACCGAAGCATTTCTGTTTGTGGCTTTATTTATTTATTTATTTATTTATTCATTTATCGATATGCGTCTTATTTTCAATTTTTCCAGCAGTTCAAAACAGCCAAACATTTTACCAAGGGATTTTCAACAATGAAAATTTGAAACGCCGGTCAAACGAAAATAATGTCTTCTTTTTCCCCCCATCATCTGCGCCGTTTCAATGACCTTATTCCACTGTAACGCTGCTCATTCCATGTCCAACATACACAGCAACACCACTGCCTAAGAACTGGCAGTCCACACGAACACAAAGGTACGTCAGTATCGAAATCCACAATCTCGTTGACTTTTTATTTTGACACATTTCTTGACAAAGTTCTTGTGTAAACATGACAAAATTCACACACTCCATACCACCGAACACCAAATTTTGCCACGGTATGTGGTAATTGTATACGTCTCCGTAAACAATATGAAACAGGCCTACCGAATTTCGAAAGCTTCACAACAGCAAAACCCCAGCACTGAATAACAGGACCTTGAATAATGTCGAAAGCCAAGAGGTCAATGAACTCAACTCAATCGTTCTAAATGCGAGCAGTCAAAGAACGAACGCTTTCTAACAGAATGTATACCTGCATGATACTGTTTACGTATCTTCAAGAAAAAACCCTTTTATGTTTTTGTTACACTGTTATCAAAAGCAAGTCAAGGTATTGCATTTCGTGCCTTCGGCAAACACACTCAGCTTTTACATCCCAGATCTTAATACACCCGCGTCAAGTTTCAAAGGTCTGAACAGACTCAGGGAGCCGCCGCTTTGATAATACACAACACCAAAGCGCACGAACACGGCATGCTAGCCGTGTTACATGAAGGTAACAATGGGGAAATCAGTGAACGGCCAGTTCAGACATTCAGCCCGCATTTTCCCGCGCATCCCGTTATTTACAGCAGTTCACAAATTTTTCAACTGTCGAACATGCACGTGAAAAAAATGTCATGCAGCATGTGATAGATGGAAATGAAAGAGAAAGGGAGTGTAGTGGAACGGAGACAATGGATATTTTCCTCCAGGATGGAGGTGTACACAGTTGCAAACCATATACTTTTCATTTAATGGATGAAACTCAGGAAACTCCATCCTCGAAAAATGATCCGCCAGCTGAATTTTTCTTTCTTTTTTTTTACTTTTAAATAAATTGGATCCCCACAACTCTCCACACCTATTAAAACAGGAGAGGCAAGGCCTTTAAGACTCACTTGTGATACACTTTTTAAAAAAAATCCAAGCTTTTTATGTATTGAGTATAATGCATTTACTGTTATATTTATATTTTTTGTATTCTCTAAACTTGTCACTTTGATCTGATATTCGACCCAACAAAAGATCTGTCATTATTATCATTTTTTGTTCAAACAGGAACTTCTTTTGCTAAGCATGGAAGTTTTGTTTATTGTAAACGTTTTGGTGCAGACAGTAAAATAAGGGAAATTACTCTGGAATTAATGCTGGGGGACTTAGTTTGCTTTAAACTGATCTTTCTCATCTTAAACATTACATTTTGAAATTATACTCAATACATAAAAAGCTTGGATTTTTTTAAAAAAAAGTGCATCACAAGTGAGTCTTGAAGGCCTTGCCTCTCTTGTTTCAAAATGTAATGTTTAAGATGAGAAAGATCAGCTAAAAGCAAATCAAGTCCCTTAGCATAAATTAGAGTAATTTCCCTTTTTTACTATCTGCACCAAAAACGTTTGCAAAACAAATAAAACTTCCATGCTTAGCAAAAGAAGTTCCTGTTTGAACAAAAAAATGATGATTATGACTGCTCTTGTTGTTGGGTCGAATATCAGATCAAAGTGCCTAGTTTAGAGAATACAAAAAATATAAATATAACAGTAAATGCAGTTTGCATATAATTAGGCTTCATTTTTTTTTTTTGTGCCCATCCCAGAGGTCCAATATTGTTTTAAACAAGATGACTAAAAAGAACTGAACTTTTCCTATTTTTATGCCTAATTTGGTGTCAACTGACAAAGTATTTGCAGAGAAAATGTCAGTGTTAAAGTTTACCATGGACACACACACACACACACACACAGACAACCGAACACCGGGTTAAAACATAGACTCACTTTGTTTACACAAGTGAGTCAAAAAGACCGTTTGTATGTCTTAACATTATTGGAATGATCGAATGATTCTTCAGTCTCTTACCAAGAAATGACAGCTCAGTTTCAGTGAAATTTCAAACAGCGGTGCACGCTTCTCGCATTCTGTGTTAAAAAAAGAAAGAAATGGCTGCAGTTATTTGACAGGACCGGCGAGCGAGACACCGGAAGTTCGCCATTCGTGTCTGTGGTTTCTGAATGCATGAGTGAATGCACTTTTTCGCGTGTGTCTTTGTAGTTCTGAGGACTACGAACAAAAACGTGAGATGGAGGGGTGGGGTGGGAGGGAATATTGTTCGAGATGTAAGATACGGGAGAAAAATAATGTTGGCGTTGAAAGGATGCCCATTTTCATGGTCATGCGAGCGTATTGTGATGGAAAACGGGTCTGATGAATCAAAGGATAGGCTATTATTATGTTCCACCCAGTGCACGATGTAGTTTATTTTTATTTTTTTTTTATCCTTTTGTGTGTGTGTGTGTGTGTGTGTGCCACTACCCCTCCCCTCCACTCACTCTCCCAGCCTCTCCTCTCCCCTCCCATCCCCACTCTCCCGGCCTCTACCCCTCCCCTCCCCTTCCCCTCCCCTCCCCACTCTCCCGGCCACTATCCCTCCCCACTCTTCCCTCCCCTACCCCTCCCCTCCCCTCTCTCCCGGCCCCTACCCCTCCCCTCCCCTCCCCACTCTCCCGGCCCCTACCCCTCCACTCCCCACTCTCCCGGCCCGTACCCCTCCCCCTCCCCTCCCCATTCTCCCGGCTCCCACCCCTCCCCTCTCCTCCCCCGCCCCACACCCGCCTGAACCTCCACAGAAAAAACCCAACAACATGAACAGACACACTTTAATATTTTTTTGCACATAAAGAAAATGAGGGAAAAGAAAAGAAAGAAAGAAGGAAGGAAAGAAAAAGCAAAAAGAAACAAAACAAAACAACAGCCGAAAAATTCCATTTGAAAAACTGCAAACAAATGGTGTGCAAGCAGCAGGCAAGGTACAAGCCTCCCCCACTTCCGCTGCAGCATCCCCTCCCCACCCCCTACCCCACATACACACACACACACACACACACACACACACACACACACACACACATGTCGGCGAGCTCTACAGGCCTGGACTGATCTCCTCAGTCACCTCCGGACCAACAGTCACTGATCCTCCATCTGACACTTAATGAAGTCGCGGTCATCTTCTACTCCGAAGGACGACTAACAACAACGTAAACGATCAGACGTGCTATGAGCCTCTAGCGAGGTCGATGCCTTCAATCTACCTGAAAGCATTGAAAGTCCCCCCTGTGCTTGGGATAACACGACAAAAGAAAGAGAGGATAATGATTCAAAAATTCATGGAGGTTTGGCATACGGTCTGGCAATTTCTGTTGTGTTGTGTTGTTTTGACACGTTATGAAGATACAACATTTTTTTTTTCATCAGTTCTATGCTGGTGGTAAGTATACTGCGTGTCACGTATTCTGTCACGTGCTCTGTGTGTTTTTTGTTGGTTTTTTTTTTTTGGTTCCCTTGTTTAACAAGATCTGAGGGGTGTATTTTTCACCATGACAGATAGATAGATAATTGAATAAGTCAATAACTAAATGAATAATAGATAAATGAATAAATAAACTAGATAAATGAATAAATAAAATAGATAATTAAAACAAAATAAATAAATCAATAAATGAATCCCCAAAGAGTATGTCAGCAATTCTGTATACTGTGGATGGTCCTGGGGGGCACTGGACGGCCGAAGTCTTTGTGTTCCTCAGGTCTCCACAGTACCATATATCACACACGAAACACTCTCACACTCTGCCCCGGCCTGCTACCTTCTGAACCATGTTCCTGTAGCTGTTTGGTTCCAGACTCGTGTAATGTATGTGTATTCTCTCTGTCCCCAGGCGCTCTCCATTGCTCTCCGGTCCTCTTATTCATTGATTGATTGGTTTATTTATTTATTATCTACTTATTTCTGTTTATTTATTTGTGCATTTACTTACCTATTCATTTATCTTGTTAGTTTTTTTCATTTATTTATCAATTTATCTATTTATTTAATCATTTGTTTATTTACCTATTTATTAACTCATTTGTTTATTCATTCATTTATTAAAGTATTTGTTTATTTATCTGTTCATTTATTTATTAATCTAATCTATTTATTTATTCATTCATTCATTCGTTCGTTCATTTATCTATCTGTATATCTACTTATTTATTTATGTATCTTTTTATTTATTGTTTAAACCTTGTTTTGTGTTTGACGTTGATTCCAGACTAACTTGTATCACCTGGTCTTCATTCACTTTCTTAGATGACTTGTGTATTCAGTGTCTCTCCTGTATTATGTACCATGTCCAGTCTGTCCAGTGTGTGTGTTTGTCATTATGTTTGTGCGTGAGTCTGTGTGCATGTGTGTGTGTGTGTGGTGTGTGTGTGTGTGTGTGCGTGTAGTAGTAGTAGTAGTAGTCTTCAGTTTAACGTCTTCCACTTTAAGTGATATTAGACGAAAAAAAAAGAGGGGGGGGGGCCGGGGGAGGGGGGTGCGGGGGTGCAGGAGGGTGGAGGGCGGGGCGTGGTGGAGGGAACGGTATTGGGCAGAGGGTGAAAAATGGTGTGTGTGTATGTGTGTGTGCGCATATGTGTGTGTGTGTGTGTGTGTGTGGTGGTGGGGAAAGATAGAGAGCATTGGAAAAAATAAAGCATTAAAAAACGGGAGACGTAGGCACAATATAGAAGGAAACGCTAACATCAAACAACTGTAACAACTATAACAAATGTCCAATTGGACTATGCAGCAAACCTTCTGCAATAGCAGATAGCATCTTGAAATTGTCAAAAATACATTCAAAAGAATTTTCCGAGAAGTTTGGTAAAAACGATTTCAGACTCTGACATTCAAAGAGTATGTGTTCTGTGTGTGTGTGTGTGTGTGTGTGTGTGTGTGTGTGCGTGCGTGTGTGTGTGTGGGGGGGTGTATGTGTGTGTGTGTGTGTGTGTGTGTGTGTACACACAGAGTGACAAATACATGCACGCAGACAGACTTCTTCTCCTTCTTCTCCTCTTCCTCCTCATTTCTTCTTCCTCCTCCTCGTTATACTTCCCCGCTTCCTCCTCTTCCTCTGGTGGCTCTTTTAGATTCGTTGGTGTTCTTCTTCTTCTTCTTCTTCCTCTTCCTCCTCCTCCTCCGTTTTTTTCCCCTCCGTTTTCTACTTTTTGTTCAGTTTTATCCATGTTGTGCTTCTCTTTCTTTTAATTCTTAGGACATTTTCTGATACAGAGAGTATGCATGTTGATTCTGTTTTGGATTCCCTTTGCAGAACATGAGCAGAGGCGATGTAGTTTTGTTGCAATTGTTGTTGTTGTTTGTTGCTGTTGTTTTTGCGTAAGTTCTCAGTGCGTTAAAAGCATTTAACCCCGATTTTTCGCCCTACTTATTAGCCGCAGTGATGCCGATAAATATCCAGAGCAGAGGGGAGAAAAAAAAATCTCTATTTCATGAATCAACCGCTGAGACATTTCGTTTTCCAGGTGAGTGGTTTTGCTCACTCAGTGGCTTGCCCAGAGTAGAGAGAGAGGGAGGGGGGGGGGAGGAGAGAGGGGAGAGAGAGAGAGAAAGAGAGGGAGGGAGAGAGGGAAAGAGAGAGAGGGAGACAGACAGACAGACAGACAGAACAGGAACTCAGTAAATTTAATGCACACAGAGAGAGACACAGAGAGAGGGAGAGATCTCCGGAACTCCGTAAATTTAAGAGAGAGAAAGAGAGAGAGACGGTTGTATGTGTGGGGGGTGAGGGGGCGGGGGGGAGGGGGGGGGGGGGGTGTGGGGGGGGGGGGGGTAGTATTGAAAGACCAAAGTGATTTATTTGCTTGTTTCCTCCCTTGTTAATTTGTTTCTTGTCCAGCGAGCGCTTGAACGGTTTCTGTCATTCATCAAGTTATGTGTGCGGTGCAGCTCGTTTGGTTTGTGTGTGGGCCACTGATGGCTCACATCAAATTCTCTTTTACGGTGCATTCTGTGATAATGTTCGTTAAAAATAAAAAATAAATTAAAAAAATTGCTGCCTTTTCGTAAGGTTATCCTCTCATATCGCTATTCCGACATTTCTGGATTTAAATGTGTGCGGAAGTGTGTGTACGCGTGTGTGTGAGTATGTGTGTTTGTGCGTGCGCGCGTGTGTGTGTTTGTGTGTGTGTGTGTGTGTGTGTGTGTATTTGTGTGTGTGTGTGTGTTTGTGTGTGTGCGGGTGTGTGTGTGTGTGTGTGTGTGCGTGCGTGCGCGCGTGTGTGTGCGTGCGTGCGCGCGTGTGTGTCTGTGTGCGTGCGTGCGTGCGTGCGTGTGTGTGCGTGCGTGCATGCGCGCGTGTGTGTGTGTGTGTGTGGAGAATTAATAGCTAAAAAAGAAAATAATGCTATTTTCCGACTCGATCCACATGAATGAAAATGCTTCTTCTTCTTTAAACCCCTGTGATTCGTTATCAACTGAATAAATCATAATGGCTAAAAGGAAAAAGCATTACATCACCATTATGTTGAAGATTGTGGAAGTTCCACTGAATGATTGATTCATGAGCAATTAACGGTTGACCAAAGAGCCAGTTTTCTTCTTGGCAGTGTTCAGCACGGCCGTCGTCGCCATCTTGGTGGTAATGTCACTCATTCCCCTGTAGCTTCTCTCTCTCTCTCTCTCTCTCTCTCTCTCTCTCTCTATATATATATATATATATATATATATATATATATAATAATAAGAAAGAAAGAAAATGTGGAAAAAAGCAATGATAAGCAAATAATCGACAAAGTTTTGTGACAGTTTGCTGGAAAGCTCTGCTGCGATTTCTTTTGGCAGGTGGGTGAAATGTTGCAAACTTTGATTTTACGCTATTCTTTTTTTTCTGTTTAATTCAATTGAGTTTTTATCTTATTTTATTTTGTTTCATTCTTTTCTTTTTTTACTTTACTTATTTGTGTGTGCATGATAGTGGTGATGCCTTTTTTTTTGTTTTTTGTTTTTGTTGTTTTGTTTTGTTTTGAAGGGGGTGGGGTTGGGGCGGCGGGGGCGGGGCGAATGGAGGGCGGGTGGGGGGGAGGGGGGCGTCTGGGAGGAGGTTGAGAGTGGGTGAGCTGTTGTTTCAGAACCACACAGCAGTATTTCTGCACCTTGTCCCCAAGACTGCTCATCCGCACATAACCTTTTTATTTTATTTTTTTTATTTTTTATTTATTTATTTATTATTGTTTTTTGAAGGTGGGCGTGGTGTGGTGGGGGGTGACTGGAAGTTCCTTCAAAAGGGAACGCTTGGGAATGTCCATACAAAAAAGAAAAAAAAAAGAAAAAAAAAAAGCCGCAGCGTGGTTCGGCCAATGGGTGCTTGTACCAAAGACGTGTGAAGCGCATTGCCGTTCTGCTCAGCGTGCGGACGGTTAGCGATGAGGTGTGGCGCCCAGGAACGACACCCACTTTTCCATGTGAACGCCATGGAGTTATTCTGGGGAAGGCCTGACGTCACTCCAATCGGGCGGGGCGTTAGTCCGGAAAGACTCTAACCCTTGCCTTTAAAATGACTCCAGTCCTGGAGCCAGCTGCATTGCTCGGAGGAAAGAGCCTAGTGTGGTCGTAACCCGCTACTAGCTGTGTGTAGTATGGGACTGACCAATGGCGTAGTTCGATCAATGTAGGCATTTAGTCACGTGTAACTGTCAAAAAGTTAGAACCAGGCAATGCAACTGGCACCTGGCCCTTAAAAAGATTCCAGCCCTTGCACTTAAAATGGCTCCAACCCTTGCCCTTAAAATGACTCCAGTCCTTGCACTTAGAATGACTCCAACTCTTGCCCTTAAAATGACTCCAACCCTTCACTTAAAAAAAACTCCAGTCCTTCCCCTTAAAATAACTCCAACCTTTGCCCTTGAAAAAACTCCAACTCTTGCCCTTAAGATGACTCCAGTTCTTGCCCTTAAAATGACTCCAACACCTACTCCAAACCTTGCCCTTAAAATGACTCCAGCTCTTGTATTTAAAATGACTCCAGCTCTTGCCCTTAAATGACTCCAACCCTTGCCCTTAAAATGACTCCAGCTCTTGCATTTAAAATGACTCCAGATCTTGCCCTTAAATGACTCCAATCCTTGCACTTAAACTGACTCCAGCCCTTGCCCTTAAAATGACTCCAGCTCTTGTATTTAAAATGACTCCAGCTCTTGCCCTTAAATGACTCCAACCCTTGCCCTTAAAATGACTCCAGCTCTTGCATTTAAAATGACTCCAGCTCTTGCACTTGAAATGACTCCAGCCCTTGTATTTAAAATAACTCCAGCCCTTGCATTTCGAATGACTCGAAAACTTTGAGACTATAATTCATCAAAGTGATTAGAAAGCAAAAACTAGTACATTACTGGCGAGGAAGAAACAACACAAAGCAAAAAAAAACAAAAACAAAAAAAACCAAAGAAAAGATATACACGAAAAACAAGGTGAAGTCAGTTTTGGGCAGCCCTTACCCGCCCCCCCCCCCCCCCCCCCCCCCCCCGCCCCGATTTCTAAAGTTTAGTGCATTAAATATTGGCTGAAATCAACCCAAATGAATACACAAAACTGCCATACAAGGCTTATAAAATTGCTAGAATCAGATAACAGAAGTAAGAGAAACTGGGTATCAAATGTTAGAATTATTTTGTATGAATTTGAATTTGGCTACGTTTGGATGAATCAAGATGTCGAAGATATAAATGCTTTTGTTCGAATATTTCGTGAAAGAATGATCGATTGTTGGTGGCAGAATGGGAATGGTCATGTTCAAAACTGAAAGATTTGACTTTTACAGATTGTTTAGTCATGTACGGCATTTGCCAACTTATATATCAATGCATGCTGACAGACATTTGAAACGCATTGTGACCAAATTCAGGTTTGGTATTTCTGAGATTTACATTCATTATAATCGCTATCGACAGACATATGCTCGAGATCTGAAATGTCCAATATGTCGATCTTCAATAGAAAACGAAATTCATTTTGTTCTTTCTTGTCCTGGATTAAGTGATATTAGAGAGCAGTTTATACCACACAAGTACAGTGAAGATCCATGTTTATTTAGACTGATTGCATTTGTTGTCATCAACAAATGAAAGTACAGTAAAGCAGCTGGCTATTTATCTCTGTAAAGCATTTAAAAGACGATGTTCATATATAACATGTTAATCTGAAAAAGTTTTTGTTATGTTCATGTACACCCCCTTCTGAGGGGCTATGGCCTTATGAATAAACCATCTCAATCTCAATCTCAATCCCCCCCCCCCCCCCAGTCCTTGACCAAAGATTAATGTTCTCCAGGACGAGTCAGTGTGGAGTGGTACCCTTTCGACTCCATCAATAATTCAGGGACAATACCAGACTGACTCCACATGAACATGAATGGGATTTATTTAGGGCCAGCCCCCCCTTCCCCCCTGCTCCTCTCTCCCCCTTAAAAAAACTCCTCTGGGAGTCATTTTGGGACACTACTACAGGCCCCGAAATATTAAGCCCCTCGGAGTCTTTTGTGAACATGAGATAGGAGTTATTCCAGAGTTCTGCCCTAAACGACCCCCTCAAGTCTTGTCGTGGTATTCACCCCGAAACTGCGTGTTATAAGTAATAACACGGTTTTTTTTTGTTTTTTTTTTGTTTTTTTTTAAGATATAAACATTTTTTCCAATAGAAGAAAGGGGGTGTTGGGGTTGATCCATGGAGGTATGGGGTGGACTGAAGCAAAATGAACTGCTCTGCAATACCTCCAAGAGCAGTGTCTCTGGGTCGATTCCAGTGGAGTCAAAACGGTCCCTGCACATGATGGTCATCTTTGAATCCGAAGGACGAACGTCATGTGTAGTTGTTTCCAGGCGGTTTCTACAACAACGTTTGATCTATCCAGTGCATGATTATCTGTCCATGTAGAGTAGGTCAAAATCATTTATAGCTAGGCATGCAAAATGTCTGTCTGTCTGTCTGTCTCTCTGTCCGTCTGTCAGTCTCTCTCTGTCTCTCTATGTCTGTCTCTACGTGTCTCTCTCTATCTCTGTCCCCCCCCCTCTCTCTCCCTCTGTCTTTGTCACTCTGTCTCTTTGTCTTTTTTCTTTGTCTCTCTCTGTCTCTGTCTCTCTCTCTCTCTTCCCCATCCACCCCCAAACTGTCTGTCAGTACCTCGCATGCCCATAGTTACAAAAACACGTGTGTGCATGCCTTCTAGACGGGACAAGAATTGAAGGAAAAAACTGATGATAAACAGATGAATACAGACAGACAAACTGAAATGAATTAACACACTAAGTAAGTAAGATAAATCAATACAGTCAACAAATAATTAAGGACGTTAGTACAAGTATGAATAAAGTAAAATAAATTGATAAATACATAGTATATATATATATATATATATATATATATATATATGTGTGTGTGTGTGTGTAAACAACCGAAGTCTAGAGGAACAAATCAGAAAAATGATTCTCTCTCTCGCTCATTTCTCTGTTTCTGTTTCTATGTCCTCTATGTTTCTCTGCTTCTGGTTCTCTCTCTGTCTCCGTCTGTCCGTCCGTCCGTCCGTCTGTCTGTCTCTCCTCTCTCTCTCTCTCTCTGTCAATATCTTTCATATACACACGCGCGTGCTAGTATGTGCGTGCCTCCCAGACGGATATATATATATGTATGTATATGTGTGTGTGTGTGTCTGTGTGTGTCTGTGTGTGTGTGTGTGTGTGTGTGTGTGTGTGTGTGTGTGTGTCCGTGTGTAAATGAACCACAAAAACGAAAGCTGGGCGGACAAACAGAAGAAAACGAAAAAAAAAAAAAAAAAAAAAAACTCCGTGGGAATGATTGTGCTGTCTGTAAACACCACCCCACCTCTCTCCCCCTGACCTCCCCTAACCACCCCCCCGTCGCCCCCCACCCCCCCACCCCCACCCCCCCAAAAAAACAACAACAACAAGAAAAGAGCCACCCATATATTCTAAGGGCTGGGAAGACAAATGGCCTGACCTCTCAGTACACCTGAAGCAGGGAAGCTACGATTGTGGCCAGGGTCTCTTGTATGAAAAAAATGGTTTCATCAATAACATGCTGTCTCCTGCACTGAGTGTCTGCCTGCCTCTGACTTATCTCATCTTCATCTGATTGTCTCTGTATGTTCGTCTCTCTCTCTCTCTCTGTGTCTATGTCTGTCTATCTGTGTGTCTGTCTCTCTTTGTCAGTATCTCACTCAAACACACACAAACACACACACACACACACACACACACACACACATATATATATATATATATGTGTGTGTGTGTGTGTGCGCCAGTTCACGCACACACACACACACACACACACACACACACACACACACACACACGTAGATCTATGTGTATGCGTCCCCCCCCCTTTCTCTGTGTGTGTGTGTGTGTTTCTCGTTGATTTACAACCATACACTAAGGTATATAAAAAAAAATGCAAAAAAGAATCATTCAGACAACAGGAAAATGATTTCAAGAAAATATGAACAAATCACAGAGATGGACTCCATTTCTCTAAATGCATTTTGGCAAATCGGGATGATTGTGTTGTTGCATTGTCGTAGATTACCCAAGTTTTTTTGTTGTTGTTTGTGTGTATATTTGTTTGTTTGTTGATGTTTTTGCTGTTGTTTGTTTGTTTGCTTTTAGCTTACTTTGTTTTTGTTTTCCTATCATTTGTGTGTGCGTGCGTGTGATGTTCCATATATGATATTGCATATATATTTCTATATTTCCACCGCTTTAAATGTATGGAGCTGAGTCTGTGAGTGCGTACCTTTGAATGCTCAACCATATTTATGTAAACGCGTCATTTGTGATTTGTGTAAGGTGTACACGCGTCATTTATGTAATGTGTAAGTGCGCCATTCGTGTAATACGTACGTATAAGTGCCTCTTTTTTTATTCCAGGGCTGATACATACTGGAAACGTTGCCATTCAACGACCAAACCGAATGCTAGCGTGGATTAAACAAGGGTTTATGCTCATAACGTAATCTTTGCTGGTACAGATACACATAGGAGACTGGAACACAAGCAGGTCATCCTACGTGTTAATGTTCAAGGTCTGGAGGAGAGCTACCGCCATGATTTTATTTGTGATGACAGGATTGCATATCACGTAGACCTGATAGTGGTAGTTCGGCACACCTTCTTCTTCTTCTTCTGCGTTCACTCGTATGCACACGAGTGGGCTTTTACGTGTATGACCGTTTTTACCCCGCCATGTAGGCAGCCATACTCCGTTTTCGGGGGTGTGCATGCTGGGTATGTTCTTGTTTCCATAACCCACCGAACGCTGACATGAATTACAGGATCTTTAACGTGCGTATTTGATCTTCCGCTTGCATGTACACACGAAGGGGGTTCAGGCACTAGCAGGTCTGCACATATGTTGACCTGGGAGATCGTAAAAAAAAGGTCAACATATGTGCAGACCTGCTAGTGCACACCAACCATTGGGCTTATCATGGCTGTGCGCAGGACAGCGACTTGTCAAGGCAATGAACATAACCGCTGCAGTGCAGACTCAGAGGGGAAACTCTCCCAAAACATCTCGGGAGAGGCAGAGAAAATGAAAGAGAACACTAAATCTGACGGAGTGGACACTCCACTTGAGTACATATTTCTCTAGAGTCTGAAGACGGTCTCGATATATGGTTCTCCCATGGCAAAAAAAAGGAGAAAAGTACGAAAAGCGTTGTGAAAGGAACCAGGAGATTTCGGGACTAAAAAAGAATACCTCAAGAGGAAGTTTTGAATGAAACCTGAAGATGATGATCTATGAGACCATGAGGGTGTCTTTGAAAGGAACCAGAATAATGCGTGAGCTATGAAACCACGAGAGGACGTTTAGGAAAGAAACTAGAGCATGTCAGAATACTATGAAACTTTTAGATGAGTTTAGATAGAGACTACAAGAGTTCTTGCAATACTAGGAAATCGCCAGTGAAAGTTTGAATGATCCAGACGAAATTTGCGAACAGTGAAATAAGTAAATGGATTTTCTGAAAAGAAACGGAAGATTTCATCAGTGTCTCACCGAGAGAGAGACAGAGACAATGAGAGAGAGAAAGAGGGAGACAGACAGACACACACACACACACACACACACACACACACACACACACACAGAGAGAATGGGCGGATTTGATACAATACATACAATGACACTAAAAGAGACAGAGGATGAGGAAACAGAGAGAGAAGGGGGGAGGGGGCATGTGGGGAGGGGGCGGGGGGGGGGGTAGTCAAATGCACAGAATGAAAGAGATATAACATAATCAACAGTAAGTATGCTGCACTCTCTTTCTTTTATGAGATTTTGTTGTTTCATGGACTTTTAACTTATCCTGTCATTTCACTGTTTGGGTGCTGAACACTTTTTTTTAATTTTGTTAAACCCATTCAAAAAAATAAAATAAAATAAAGAATGTGGTCCACTTGGCATTTCTTTATGACATTTCTTCTCCAAACCATTAGCCTAATGCAAGCTAAAGTATATTATTTCTATGGGTTGAAGGTCAACTGATGTATGATTTTCTTTTTTCATCTTCAATCTTATAATTTTGCGAATCGTTTTGGTTTTTTTGTTTTTTTGTTTTGTCGTTTGTTTGTTTTGATTTTGGTTTTTGTTGGTGGTGCTGTTTGTTGTTGTTTATTTGTTGTTTTTTTTCATCTGTCTATTCTTTTTTTTTCCTCCTGGTATAGGATTATTGAATTAGGCTCTCGCACGATTGTGTAGTCTGCATCCTCATTCTCGTGAGTTATGTGTTTTGATATCCCGTTTGTTTTTTTGTTTGTTTGTTGTTTTTTTTCCTCTCGCAAAGGAAGCTCGCGTGAGATATATTCTTTTGTATTCCGTGCCGTAAGTTGCGATTTTGTTTCCATGTTGTGCTTCCTTGTTGCTGTTGTTGCTGTTAATGCTGTTGTTGTTGTTGTTGCTGTTTGTTGTTGTTGTTGTTGCTGTTTGTTTTTGCTTTACGACAGGAATGCATCCATTCGTTTCGATTCGTTTGTTTATGTGTCGTTTTTGTTGTTGTTGTTGTAGGCGTTTTGGATAGTTTGCTTGTAAGGTATGGCACATTTCTGTCATTTATTGTATTGTGTGTGCGCTCCTCCGAGAGGAAGTGTCCCCACAGAGCAACGCAACGCATTCATGTAAATATATCAGGAATAGTATCAGTGGCTCAAGGAGGCGTCACTGCGTTCGGTCAGATCGATATTCGCTACACTACATCTGCCGAGCAGATGCCTGACCAGCAGCGTAACCCAGCGCGCTTTGTCAGGCCTTGAGAAAAAAATAAAATAGAATAAAATAAAAATAAATAAAATAAATAAATAGATAAATAAATAAATTAATTAAATTAAAATAAAGTAAAAATGACAAAAAATAACAAAATAATAATAATAATAATTTTTAATAAAAATAAAATAAAATAATAATAATGACAATAATAATGATAATATTTAAAAAAAACATGGTGCCAAGGACAACCCTTTTGTTGCCGTAAAAATCCCCGTCCACGCTTGGGACAAGAACTGGCTCGCCTCTTCGATTCGTTGCTGTTACCACTGGGCCAGTGTTGCACCAGTTCACATGTTTGTGAGTGTTTTGTTTGCCCGTTTCTTTATTCCGTCATAAAACGAACCTGGCGCGAGATATATCCCGTTGTATGGCTTCTCGATAGCTGTTGGTTTTGTGTGTGTGTGTGTGTGTGTGTGTGTGTGTGTGTGTGTTTTGTTGTTGTCTTTTTACACTAGTCTTGATTTGTTTGTTTATGTGTCATTATTTCTGTTGTTGATTTTTATGCTTTGTTTACGTCTTTGTTTTGTTTTTGTATGCGTTTTGTTTTTTTGATTATTGTTTTTGTTGTTTATGGGGTTTTTTTATGTTCGGTTTTGTCTGCTTTTTTTTTTCTTTCATGGCTTTTTCGTCTTGTTTGTGATTTATCTTTTTTGTGTGTGTGTGTATTTTGTTTTTGTTTTTTGACATTGCTTTTGCATTTTTTGGTTACTTCTTGGGCCAAGCTTGTTTTCAGAAATATTTCGTTTATTCATTTAGGCTTTTCAGGGGTGGCTGTGTTTTTTGGTGTTTGTGGCTTATGATTTTGTTTTCTAGTTTGTTTGTTTTGTTTTGATTTTTTGTGGGTTTTTTGTTGTTGTTGTTGTTGTTTTTTGGTGTGTGTGTGTGTGTGTGTGTGTGTTATTCTAGTTACTTTCTTCTTTCTCTATGTTGATTGAGGGTAGGGTATTGTTTGCACATCCTGTGTTATTATGAGTAGTGATATGTTTTCTTTGTTATAGTTATATTTTGTTTCCACTCTCACTCTCACTCTTTCTCTCATATATAGATAGATCTCTGTTACTGTCTTTTTGTCTTCTGAAATGTAATTACTGTGTTCTTTTTATAAGAGCAGAATTCAAACGAGCATTATGCACTTATTCCTATTCTCATCTGCCAAAAAAATCATTTTATTTCAGTCTCTCTCTCTCTCTCTCTCTCTCTCTCTCTCTAGATATCTCTCTCTATCTATCTCTCTCTCTATATATTTAGCCCGACGATAATAACGCTGCTGTTGAAGTCCGTTGACGTTTAAAACAACATGTCAACGATCTGCTCTAATCCTCCTGTCATAATATAACCGATGTTGACCAGGCCCGAGAGGTACGGATACTTGCAGTGTTGATTAGTCAGGATATCCCAACAACATTCTCAAAGACGCATCCGTAAAATGGATAACTGTTCAACTGTGCGGTGAGGCAGTCTTCCCGTCAGAGACGACCACAGGCCGAAAAATCCCAGTTACACGACTTTCAGTTTCAGTTTCAGTTTCGGTCTCTCAAAGAGGCGTCACTGCGTTCGGACAAATCCATACACGCTACATTACATCTGCTAGGCAGATGCGTGACCAGCAGCATAACCCAACGCGCTAAGCCAGGCCTTGAGTGCATGCTTATATATGTGTGTACCTTTCAGAGAGGATTTCTTCTACAGAATTTTGCCAGAGGGCAACACTCTCGTTGCCATGGGTTCTTTTCCAGTGCGTCAACTGCGTGCTGCAAACGGGACCTTGGTTTATCGTCTCGTCCGAATAACTGGACGCTCAGTTTGATTTTTCAAACTTGAGAAAAAGAGCGAGAGCGGGATTCGAACCTACGCTCTCACAGACTCTTTATTTGGCAGCTGAGTGTCTTAACCATTCTGCCACCTCCCTCCATACACGACAACGGTTGGTATTGGAACCCATTATTCCCTGATTGTCAGTTTGTGGTGCGAACCATTTCGTTGCTGTGACAGGCATATTTTTCATTTGCTGGGTTTTTTTTTTCTGACCTTCTAGTCACAGATTACATTTCTTTCCGTCTTCCCTTTTCTGCTGTTTTCTGTCATTTTGTTTTGTTTTTTTTACTCTTTCTTCATCTGTTTTTCATTTCTTTCTTTCTTTTGTTTCTTGTCTTGCTTTGGTCGTGAATAAAAACAAACATCACTGTAAAGATAATCCGACATGTTCCTTGTCCAATGTACACAACAGGAAAACGAAAGAAAAATAGGGGAAACTGTGTTGATTTATATCTTCTTACAGACATCTGAAATCCTGTTTGTAACTCCTGGCCCCCTTTTTTTGTCCTTGTCTGCCTGTCGTCTCTCCTTTTCTTATTCCCTTACTTGCTGGTCTAGTCACCTATTCTTTTCTAGAAACAAAATGAACATGTTTTGTTTCTTTCTGGACTTGATGTTTGGGCATTGCTCTAAAGCGCACCTTGGTCATGTATGGTGCTCATTGACATGTTTGTTTTTGTCTGTCTGTCTGTCCTTATATATATGTCATTTTGCGTATTATGTATAACTATATTTATGGTCTGGTTAATCTTTTTATTTATTCTCCGGTGAAAAACTGGTCGTCAGAATCATGTCCTGAGTTTATTTGTATGATTGTACTTTTCCAGATTTTTTTCCCGGTTGTGCGGAATCAGTATTCACAAAATTTGTTGGACTATAAGCATCAACGATAAATGGCTTAGGGCTCACAATTTCGATGAAGAAAAGAAAGAAGGGAAGAAAGAATGAAAGAAAGAAAGAAAGAAAAACTAACGGAAACAGACTGTGACTGATTTAATCATGATCACTGATGTTGGCATTGCTTCGTGAGATATGACTGTGCCGTGTTTCAGAATGAACTTACATTTACTTATCAGAAGAATGGACGATTAGTTAGGAAGAAGGGAATGGCAACACACTTTGAACTTTAACAAACTGAACTATTGGAGTGATGGAGTGGAGTGATGGCCTAGAGGTAACGCGTCCGCCTAGGGAGCGAGAGAATCTGAGCGCGCTGGTTCGAATCACGGCTCAGCCGTCGATATTTTCTCCCTCTCCACTAGACCTTGAGTAGTGGTCTGGACGCTAGTCATTCGGATGAGACGATAAACCGAGGTCCCGTGTGCAGCATGCACTTAGCGCACGTAAAATAACCCACGGCAACAAAAGGGTTGTTCCTGGCAAAATTCTGTGGAAAAATCGACTTCGATAGGAAAAACAAATAAAACTGCACGCAGAAAAATATACCAAAAAAATGGGTGGCGCTGTAGTGTAGCGACGCGCTCTCCCTGGGGAGAGCAGCCCGAATTTCACACAGAGAAATCTGTTGTGATAAAAAGAAATGCAAATACAAATATTTTGAACATTCTGTGATGACCCCGGTACTGAGGTTGATGCGTGTTCAGACTATTAATGGTAAAGTATCTATTAACGTCCATCTAAAAAATAATGATTAGTCAAAGGCTAATCCTCATGTTACACAGGATGTCAACGCACACTGAATGATTCCAGTCAACTTGAGACTTAAGGTTTAATGGCTGTATCTATATATAGAAGGGGGTCGATATATTGAAAAAGAACCTTCGTTGGCAAGGGGCCGAATTTCACAGCACTTTGGTGTGGTTTGAAAAATTACCTTTCGATCAAAATCTTCAGAAACATCACTCGTGAACACAAGTGCTGTGGTGGAAAACTTTTAAGAGTCTGAAAGTGTTCTCTGTTGTACCGGAGGAGGACCGTGTCCGATAGCCTGGATTTTGTTTCAGCAAATATGTTATGGAGTGAACTGAAATCAGAGACATCAAGGAGAAAACACGTGTTTGGATCTCCAGCAGTAAAGCGAAGACAGCTTTGGAAACAACTGTTTGCGAACTGCGGGACCGCAGTCTGAAGGAGAGGTAATTGGGTGTATTGGCACTATCCACCAAATCTGACACTTTTTGTGTTAACGTGTCAGAAACCTGTTTACACACAGTCAGCCTCCACTAGCACCGGTGTCTCGCAGCACGCCCTTGATGTCTCCTGGGTGCCCCGAAGCGGGGTTGGATTGCATGAGCGATCTTAGCAGCGTTTAGTAGGGGGAGAAAAAAAAGAAAACACCACCCCACCACCACCCACCACCCAAAAAAAACCACAACAACAAACAAAAAAAACCCAACATGTCCTGAGATTCCATTCTGGCATTTTTCACGAAGCAGACACGAACGTACGCAGACTCTTTTAATTAATCACTTTCCCTTAACACTATAATGAATGCGTTCTGATTCACCTCCGGACAAAGTCAGTTTGCATCTCTCTGAGTCAACTTATTTACAAATTCTCCTTGTGAATACCTCTTTATTTTTTGTTATTTTTTTTTTAGAAATGCTTATTCACCTCTAGCATGTATACAACAAACAATACTAGATGTTTCATATGTTGCTCAATATACGCATAGATTTTTTCCCACCTCAGAACGTATCTCTGAAGCTACCAGTCGCTATGGCCATTGTGATGATTGATTGTGAGCACAGTGCATTTTGTATTCGTCACTTGAAATAAGTAACATGTTCATGTCCCCCACCCCCACCCCCACCCCCCACACGGAGTTACACGAAATATACACGTCTTGTCTTCCCATGACAACGCAAACTGAGAACGTCGCTTTGTAACGCAGCCCAAATCTGCAACAGCAGGGGGGGATTTACCATTGCGGACCTTTCTCTTATACACAGACGCACGTTTGTCGTAAACGCATCCGACCGAGAGTGTTGTTAACATCGAGACTGTCTTTTTGGAGGCCAGTTCGTTCCGATATTTCCTCGTGATCAGTATATAATTTTAGCAGAGCGAGTGGACACGAACTTTCGCTGGGTGTTCGGGTTTTTTGAAAGGCCAGGTGACATACAATGATGTGATGCAAGATCGTGTAAGACTTGTGCAAGTGTAATGAATGAACTGAAGGGGAAAGAATATGGGCCTGATATAAAACGTCTCAGTAACTGTTTTGAACAAAGTAAACATGTTCAACTGATTACTTACTTGCTCTTTGTTGTTGTTGATGTTGTTGTCATTGTTGCTGCTGCTACTTTTATTTTATTTTATTTGTTTTGTTTTCTGTCTCTGTTGTCTGTCTTTAGTTCTTTCAAGGCGTTTTTATTTATTTTCTTTCTTATTCACCTCAACCTGCGGCATATCATCATCCCTGCCCCCTCCCTCTCCCGCTCATCCGCATCACACTCACACAAACACACGCTCTTAAACTGCTCTCTCTCCCTCTCTCTCTCTCTCTCTCTCTCGCTCTCCCTCCCCCTTTCTCTCTCTCTATCTGTCTTTAACTCTCTCTCTCTCTGTCTCTGTCTGTCTGTCTCTCTGCCACCCTTTAACCACTCCCACCCTTTATCCACTCTCTCTCTGTGCCACTAACGAGGGATACCAATCGGACCCCCACAAATCCCCAGAGGTTTCTCACCACAGACGCGGACACAGGGAACGCACCATTTCCATCTGGTTCAAAGTCTGCGGATTTCATTCAGACTGAAAAAGGGGCGGAACTCACGGCACCATGCAAAAAAGACAAGAGATTAGGTGCGCTCTGAGTGAGACACACACACACACACACACACACACACACACACATACAAACACACATTCTCTTTCCCTGTCTCTCTCTCTTTCTCTCTGTCTGTCTCTGTCTCTCTCTGTCTGTCTCTCTCTGTTTCTGTCTCTGTCTGTCTGTCTGTCTGTCTCTCTCCCAGAATACTTCAGCCCCACCCCCCTACCCCCAACCCATGCCCCACCAACCATCCTGCAGTGCCAGAGGTGTGGAGGTGAAGAGGATAAGAAGATTAAAGGTCTAAAGGTCTATTCACACTGTCTGGCGCGCTGGACTTTCTACCCTCGAAGCATAACTCAACCCCCCACCCCCACCCCCTCACCCCCTAAAAAAAAAAAAATTATATAAAAAAACCCCTCAAGGAACCTACTTTGAACGCCTTGCATACGAGGTTGTGAGAGGGGTGGGGAGGGTGGTTGGGAAGGGGGTGGGGTGTGTGTACGGGGGCTGGGTTCGTGGGGGTGGGGGAAGGGAAGTTGCGAGACTGGTGAAGGAAAGGGGTTGTGGGGAAGGGATGGACTGGGGGTGGTGGGGTAGGGGGGGGGGGGACAGGACGGGATGGAGATGGAGGGAAACTTACTGAAAAAAAAAGAAAAAAAAAAAAGTTAGGGCGATGATGGTGCCAGGTTTCCGCCGCGGGAAGACTGATCTTATTTCACTTGCTTCTCCGACGGACGTACACATGCAACTCTGGCGGAAAATACAGTTTAGCAGACAACGGAGGAAGACGAAGAAAGAGAGAAGAAAAGCGAAGGGGGTTGGGGGGTGGGGGGGGGGGCTGGTGGGAGGAGGGCGGAGGAATGGGGGTGGGGTGGGGGTGGAGGAAGAAGCCATGGAAGAAAAGAAAGAACTGCACGCGATGGTCAAACCATGTGACTCATCCATTTACAATACAATACTATACAATACAATACATCTTTATTCATCCATTTGGAAATTAGATTGTGCATCCACAGGCTCGTCACTCACCCTTAACAATATCTCAGCCAACAGCCAAGTCCAGCACACTCGCAACATGATAAATGTTGGACAAAAGAAAAAAAAAAGCAATGCGGCATAAAGCACAACACAGCAGGTACATCCCCCCCCCCACACACACACACAAGTCCCCTTACCCTCCACACACACATACACACACACACACACATACACGCACGCACACACACACACTCACACACTTTGTAAAATAACATGAATATTAAGAAACACAATATCAGAACAAGAAATGCTTCTATAAAATCATTATACATTGTTATGTGGTAGGTTCAGTATCTAAATGAATGTAATATGCAGTAAAAGAGTTCTAAAGTAACTGGTACATTGAATAAAGATTCCTGAATAAGAAACCCTGTCATAAATTAAGCGTTATAAATCATACAAATATCGTATTGCACACATACTAGTCAAATTATGGTACAGAACAAACATGCATTAACATCAACTCATGACTCGCAACGGACGATAAGAACATTTGAAAATTTATACTACAAGTTTACCAGATTTATTTGAACACGCACCTACACACATACACAAACACCCACACACCCAGACACACACACGCACACGCGCGCGCGCGCGCACACACACACACACTTTGCAAAATAACATGAAAATTTTGAAAAACAATTTTACAATAAGATGTGCTTCTACAACATCATTATAAATTGCTAAAATGCTAGTCTAGTATTAAAAAAGGAATATGCAGTAAAAGTGTTACGTTCTAAAGAACTGGTACATTAAGATAAAAGATTCCTGAATAAGAAACCCTGCCTCAAATACAAATTTATAAGTCATAAACCTCGTATGATAGTTAAATTGTGATACTGAACAAACATATGTAGCCAAGCGCTCAGCTGGCTTCAGATACTGCTTCACGCACAAGCTGTATAGCAGACGCCTTTTTCGCATCTAACTTGCCGGTCTTCAACGACCAGCGCAGAATGTGTGACGCCATTCTCGGTTTGATTGCAAAGACCCTTTTAAACAACTGCTCGAACCATTTATTAAGTCAAGTCTATGTACCGTTCGCTGAAATATTATATTTGTTGTGCTTACACACACACTTTAATCAGTTAGAAGCATAGCTGATTTCAGTTTAATCGTTTGTCAGTGTAAAGATTTCAACTGACGCTAAGTTTACGTCATTTTGTCTCTCGTCACACATAATGCTACAGTCTACAGTTCTGTATGTGACTGCTGTTGGAAGCTAAAACCACACCATTATAGTGTTTGGATGAGAATAGATCAGGCATTCAGAAGATACAAAGCCGATTTTCATTGTCGACACTTAACGACAACCACTCCACAACTAGCGTCGCTGTACACCATTGGGTGAGCATAAAACTGTGTTTCTGACACACCGTATTTAATCAAATACCTCTTTTGTCGGATCAGTAAACTACAAGTATTATAATTTATATACTGACAGAATCGTCGGAATTCCATCTATTCCGTTTGCGTTTGCCTACGTTTAACTGATTTAATGCAGTTTGTAATTTTCAACGATGGTCTTGCTAAAACTGACCCTTTTCAAGTGACTTAAATTAAGATAATAAATTCATCTGATGTAATCAACACTTCATTTTATACTAATTATAAAGTAGGCCTTGAGCTCTTTGTTTCGCGATGCACCTTGTAACAAACACAATTCTAATCAAATTCAGCCTGCTTTGGACCCTTTTCTTTCACGGGCCACGCTGGCGTCATTGCAGTTCGCTTAACTTGCATAAATAGCCACAGCAGGTGGTGACTGGTTACTTTCCACCTGACCAGTCACTTGCTAGATCCTGCTCTCTCTCTCTCTCTCTCTTGCTGTGTCGCACACGGAATGTGTATTGTGTGTGGCGCCCCAAGTGGCCAACGTCACGCTACGTATCACTTGGATTGTCTTCTCATCTTCTTTATTCTTCTTCTTTACTTACTTAACTATTGTAAATAAAACAAAAGAAAAAAAACATTTTCTGACTGGCCGTCTATATGTCCCTGGGCCGCGCGTGGATATTTTCTATCCTTTAGTACAGTAAATCATCAGTAATTCTTTTGTACCGTCCCCTTATAATATAAACCACTCGGTTCATAACACGGCTGCACATATAAAACCATTTAGTATGTGACAAACATGGACTGGACTAACAGAACGTTGTGTTGTACAGTGCTGTAACGTAGTGTGAATTGATGTGTTGTAAAGTGGTATGATGTAATATAGTGCAGTTGTGTTGTAGTACGTTGTGTTGTGCTGTGATGTGTAGTGTTGTGTTGTAGTGCAGCGTACTGTAGCGTCGTGTATATTGAAAATGTGTAGTGTAGTTATGTTGTAGATGTGTAGTGTTGTGAAGTGTAAAGTGGTGTAGTGTAGCTCTCACACACACAAAATCATATAGCGTAAATGTTATCCCGAAAAGAATGCATCGTCACAAATGATGCAATGTCCTCTCTCTCTCTCTCTCTCTCTCTCTCTCTCTCTCTCTCTCTCTCTCTCTCTCTCTGTGTGTGTGTGTGTGTGTGTGTGTGTGTGTGTGTATGTGTCTGTCTGTCTGTCTGTCTGTCTGTCTTGTGATGTTATACGTAACCTTTCTCTGCTTTTATAAAAGTTTTACAGACATTGAAATATAGCCCGGCGTTTCACAGCCATATTTTCATTCCAAATATATATATTCTCAGATTGTGTTTATTGTTCAAATATCCCTTCATGGGGGGCAACAGCCTCTGTGAATGAACAATTCATTCATTCTCTATGTCTCTGTCTGTCGGTCTGTTTGTCTCTCTTTCTCAATTTCTCTCTCTCTCTCTCTTTCTCTTCCTCCCTCCCTCCCTCTGTGTGAGCGGGTACATATTTATTATTTATAGCATATTTCCACAGTTTGTGCCGAGGGCAGTTTTTTGTATTGTTTTGTTTTCGATTGTCTTCCATGCAGCGTGTTCCATTCTGTTCACTGTACCGCGGTTTATCTTTTCTTCGGGAAAACTAGCACCAAGACCACCCCTCAAGGTCTGGAGGATGGGCGGAGGGCGTGGGTGTGAGGGTTTGTGTGTGTGTGTGTGTGTGTGTGTGTGTGTGTTGTTGTTTTTTTGCCTGTGTGTGTGTGTGTGTGTGTGTGTGTGTGTTTTGCCTCTGTGTGTGTGTGTGTGTGTCTTTTTGTTTTGTTGCCTCTGTGTGTGTGTGTGTGTGTGTGTTTGCCTGTATGTATGTGTGTGTGTCTGTGTGTGTGTGTCTTTTTGTTTTTTTGCCTCTGTGTGTGTGTGCGTGTGTGTGTGTGTGTTTGCCTCTGTGTGTGTGTGTGTGTGTGTATGTGGATTATCGATGGGTGATGCTGTACCCCTGACGTTTTGACCTGGTCATGGAGGATGGAAAATTTGCTGTGTGTTTTTCGTTTTTGTTTTTCGTCTTTTCTTTCTTTCTTTTTCATTTCTGTATTTTGTAGGTTTCTTTGTTGTTGTCGTTGTAGTTGATTTCTTTTTTTAGTCTGTTTATTTGTTTGGTGTGTGTATGTCCGTGCGTGCGTGCATGCATGCGTGCGTGTGTGTGTGTGTGTTTTGAAATTCAAATGTGCGGTGTTGCTGTTTGTGTTTTTGTTATTGTTTTATTGTTGTTGTTGTTTTATTGTTGTTGTTGTTGTATTTTACTTCTAAAGTTATAGTCGTGAAAGATAGCCATGAAGTCTTTTCGTATGTTGGGTATGAGTGTGTAAATCATAGCAAATGATAATATGTGTATGTAGATGAGTAGCTTTCTAAGTGCCTCGGCAGTTAAAATTCGGTGCTAAATTTGTGGAAAAGGTTATTTCTCATCTATCTATCCGATCTCCCAAGTCAGCATTTGGTTGTGCAGACCCGCTAATGTCTCAATGTTCCACATGTGTATACTGTATAGACTGAAAAGCTCAAAATGCGCATGTTAATGATCCCCAAATCCAAATGAATATTCAGTGGAGGGTTAAGGAAACGCTGATAAATCCAGCATGCACATCCTCGAAAACTACGACGAAGTATGGCTGCCTACATGTGGGGGTAAAAAAAGGGTCGAACACGTTAAAGGACCCTCACACGTACGTGTGAACGTAGGACTTACCGCCCGTGATCGCCAAAAGAAAGAAAAGAAGGTGGTTCCGTTTTTACATCTTTGAGATTCTTCACACAGAGCCCAGCACCTCTTCATCAGAATAGATGCTTTCTTTCGTGATTTCCCCTTTTTTTTTTTCTTTTTTTTTTTCTTCTTTTTTTGTTGTTGTCCCTTTTAACCGTTTCTTGTTAAACGATATTTGTTTTGGGTTTGTTTTTGTTTTTTTCTGAACACGAAAAACGTAGTACTTTTATTGGGCTGAATCGACAGATCTGGTACGACAAAAATCATGTTCATTTTGCTTTGGAACGAAGATCAGTCATTGGACTTTGTGGACAAATCTTGAAATTCTGTGCGCATTGAGCGCATCACCATTGAAATCTGTCTTGCTGTTTCCACGACATGCGGTAAACACACACACACACACACACACACACACGAGCGCGCGCACGCACGCGCACACACACGTACGCACGCATGCACAAGCACTCGCACACACACACATGCGCGCGCGCACCTACAAACACACGCACGCACACACACTCGCGCGCACACATCCTCGTGCGCGCGTGCACATGCATATACACACGCACGCACGCACGCACAAATACACACACACACGAAAAAAACGGCACGTTTATACAACCATCTAATTTGTGTCAACAAAATATTCAAGCGTTCATGCTGACAAACCATGACACTCAAATCACTTCATGTATTTCAATCGATGTGCCGTTTTGTGACAATAAAAAATATACAACAAAGTGTCACTGCGATTTGCTAACGCAGCACAACTTTATATATAATAACAATGGTTGAGATCCAAGTGGGATAAAACGGTTGCATTAAATCTGTCATCATAAGCACACGACGGCGGCACTTGTCATTTTGAAGGGGGGAAAAAAAGAGAGAATAAAGCAGAATAAAATGGATTAAAATAGAATAAAACAAAATCAATTAAAATAAAGTAAAATACAAAATGAAAGTTTCTTTAAAAAAAAAATCTATTGTCATATTTTCTTTATAAATGCGTGAGCAGCATTTTCTTTTTTTTTCTTTTTTTTTTTTAAATTAAAGAATATCCCATGTATGGTTCGTCGCTATTTCGTAATATGATCCGCGCGCAGCACACACGGCACTCTCTGCCCCGCAACTAATCAACGACACACACACACACACACACACACACACACACCTCATATCTACCTAGCTGAAAAATAATCACAATCGCATCCATTCAAAACCTTCTGGACACAAATGGAATATACTGCTGCGAAACACGATGATAAAATCCCATTCAGATAAAACATCTACAGACTGGCATTCAATAGGTTTGGATGTTGTTTTCTTGTGGGGTGAAGAGTCCCAATTTACCGTGTGCCCGCCATTTACAACCACTGCTACGGATGCCATCAACATGTACATTTTCATTTACAATATACAATAACTCGGTTTCACCCCAAAGCGTATTTGACGTCCCCTTTCACAATCCGATGCACGATGATTTTCTGTTTATATAACGTTAATATACATCTACGCGTTAAACGTTCGGTTGTACGTAAATTTGTAATTCATCTTCTTGATTTACAGTCATTATAGTCACTGCAATTTTTATTATTTTTATTAGATAATTACAGAGACATATCCGTTATTGTTTTGTTATAGGAAAATCAGTCGTGTGAAAAATCGTAAAAAAACGTAATATGTATTCAATAAAAAAAAAACAACTGACTAAATGAATAAATAAACGAAGGAATGATGATAATGATAACAATAAGAAGAGGAAGAACAAAGAAACTAGTTGTCTGCGAGGACCCGTCAGATTTGGTTGGAAACAAATGAAAATGCGTAAACTTTAGGAGACCCTTTTGTTCTATGAAAGAAACGATTTTTTGTTGTTGTTTTTTTACAGATAGTGTGTACAACCAGAAAGACTCACATGCCGCCTGAACCGATTTCTGTTTTATATACAGTGCCTTTTGGCTTTCACCCTCTCTCTCTCTCTCTCTCTCTCTTTAATACACACACATACAGGTACACACACACACACACACACACACACACACACACACACACACACACACAGAGGAAATCATGATCTCACTAACGATGTCACAATAAAACAAAAATAAAAAAACAATAAAAAGACAACTGAAGAAACTCACGCCTCATTAACGTTTTATCCTTCGGAAATGATTATTTTGTGTAAAAAAATAAAAAATAAAAAAAGGAAAAGAAAAGAAGATAATAATAAATAACGATGATAAAATAAAAGCAGACCTGTCTCACTTTGACGATTCCGGACAAGCATCATTTCTATTGTGGCTGTTGGTATTTATCGGCTGTCAGAAGAGGTGACAGACAGTGTCGCCAACAAGCATTAACTCTTACCATTGTACCTTCCCTTTTCCCTCCTCCCACCCGTGTAGACAAAGAACCCTCGCTACGACCATGCGTGTATAATAATTATGGTATGCTGAGCTGCACGTACATTCGTCACATCTTAAAGCTGTCTGCCCTGCTAATGACACTATTGTCGCTGCTTTGACAGCACTCTCAGTTCGTCTAGGACCTTCGTAGTCATCGCTGAGAAACGTGAGTTCTCTGATAGCAACCCAAATGACGGCATATTAGCGAAACAGTTCTTGCGGGTTTTAAGTCTCCAGATTTGTACAGGTCAAAAGAACAGCCGCATTATCCAACATACAAAGGAAGTTCCGTCCTCTGTCTGGCGTCTTCTGTTGTTTTGGGGGTTTTTCGTGCTGAAAGAGTGACTGATGACTCTTGACTCAACTGCAGCCCTTCTCCAATAAGCCTTATGGAGTTTTCTCTCTCTGTTATCCTTCAATCCCTCAGCTTAGCCTTCAAGGATTTCTGCGTAGGTCCGGGGTTTGTTTTTTTGTGTGTTTTTTTCCAAAGCCACCATTTTCCAGTTGTTGTTGTTGTTTTCATTACTTAGCATAAAACGTTCTGAAAAGCCCAAAGACTTAATACGTGGAGCTGGCAACACTAATCTTCTCCAGTCCCATTTACCCCCGTCATCATTTCTGTGTTCAAACCCTCCGTGACCTCATCATTTTCATCAACTAAAAATGTCTGATAAGTCGCTTTGGCTTCGTCGTCATTCTGTGCTTAATCCTTCCATGACATCGTCATTCCCATCAACTAAAACGTCTGATAAGTCGATTCCGCGTCATCATCATCATCATCAGCAGCAGCAGCAGCAGCATCGTCGTTTACCTTTTGAAACTTTCATGAATTATAGGTAAAAGGGAAAGAAATCACTCAGGTGATGATGGCTGGCTGGTTTCAGGTGGTTGGTTACACGGCCAGTGTAGCCTCGCGCGCGAGCCTCCTGGACGTGCATTTCAGGCAGAGGACGCCACTGAAGGCCAGACGATCGTGCTCGTGCTGATGTTTGGTGCAGCCAATCAGAGAGCTGCTCGTGACCGCGACGTTGCTGACGACGCTCTCCAGTCGGGCGACGCGTGTCTGCAGGATGTCCTCCCGGGTCCTGGCTGAGAGGTCACCGTATCTGTTGATTACAACAACGATAATTAACAACAACAATAATGATAATAATGATGATGGAGTGATGGCCTAGAGGTAACGCGTCCGCCTAGGAAGCGAGAGAATCTGAGCGCGCTGGTTCGAATCACGGCTCAGCCGCCGATATTTTCTCCCCCTCCACTAGACCTTGAGTGGTGGTCTGGCCGCTAGTCATTCGGATGAGACGATAAACCGATGTCCCGTGTGCAGCATGCACTTAGCGCACGTAAAAGAACCCACGGCAACAAAAGGGTTGTTCCTGGCAAAATTCTGTAGAAAAATCCACTTCGGTAGGAAAAACAAATATAAAAAAAAACTGCACGCAGGAAAAATTACAAAAAAATGGGTGGCGCTGTAGTATAGCGACGCGCTCTCCCTGGGGAGAGCAGCCCGAATTTCACAGAGAGAAATCTGTTGTGATAAAAAGAAATACAAATAATGATATAGTACTCACGTGGCGCAAACTCCTCATAGTGGAATCTAAGCGCCTCCCAGGGAGCAATACACATACAATAGTACATACTGACGTACAACAGAACATGAAGACATGCCAGAAGAAATATGTATATTTAGCGATACAATACCTTTTGCAAAATAAGACATTGCAATTATGAATCACTACATAAAAAAACACACAAAGTATGCCTGCCACCCCCCCCCCCCCCATCTCTCTCTCTCTCTCTCTCTCTCTCTCTCTCTCTCTCTCTCTGTCATGCAACTTTTGTGGTATATTTGTAACTCACATGATGTGGGTTTCAACACACCATTACAACTGTCTGTATGGGTTGAAACGACAAACTTCGTCGCAGGCTACATACGATTTTGAGCAAACTTTTACTCCTCTTTGGAATAAGTAGATGATGACAGTGCAGCGTATGTGTGCGCGCAAAAGACAAGAATGTGTGCCTATTATGTATGTATACGCGCAAGCACACATATGTGTGTGCTATCACGTCATTGTGCGCTTAAAAAAAAAACAAAAAAACACTAATTTCCGTCGTCATAATCGTTATCATTACATCATCATTCTCATCGTTGTAACCACCGTCTAACATTATACACTATACCTTGCACATGTGACCCATTCTTCAGTCCACATCCGGGCAGCCACGTCGATGTATACGTCATACACCTCGTGCAGCGCGTACTTCAGCGCCATCTGCAGAATCTCCGCCACCCGGTCCGCCATTTTGTCGGTGCATGCGCATAGACGTGTCGCCTGTTGATTGGTGGTTGTCATGGTGACGGTGGTGGCGGCAGAGGTGTGCGTTGTGTTTCTTCTTCCGGTCTGGGGACGGAAATGAGTCGTCGGTTTTTCGGGCTTTGAGTTTTGAGTGTCACCTCCTGCTGTGGGAGAAAGAAGGGTGAAAAATTCAGTGCTGACCATTTGTGTGTGTGTGTGTGTGTATGTGTGTGTGGTTGCGATATGTCGGATGGCAAGGTGCGTGCGAATGTGTTGCCACTTGAGTGCTCGTTATTATTAAATTTAGAAACTCAAAGACGATCATCAGACAAGCAAGCATGCAAAATGATGGAGTCTCCCGTCGGTACGACGGATGAGTAGGCAGGCAGGCTTATCTGTCGGTGTGTGTCCTCATATGGGAGAAGAGGCCGATTCTGGATGCGCAGCACTTCCCACAAGTGTTGCAAGGGAAAACGTCTCCAGAAGTTGAGCCCTGCTTCCTTCGCTCACGCTTCTCCTTGCCTGACCAGCACAGGTGACTTTTTTTTTTTTTTTTTAGTGAGGAGGAATTGTGCAAAATATGGAAATGTAATCACACATAGATCTATGCACACAGGTGCATGTGTGTGTGTGTGTGTGTGTGTGTGTGTGCAGCACACACACACACACACACACACACACACACACACACACAGGAAGAGATGGTCATACGGACAAAGACAGACGAACGGAAGAAATCAGGCAGTCCTAAGCCTACATTCTGACCGCTAACTTGACACATGAATGGAATGGGATGGCTAGCTGGATGAGAGGAAGAGAAGCTACGGAAAGGGAAGGGTGGGGGACTGGGGAGGGGCAGGGGAGGGGTGGAGGGAGGCATTAAGGGGTGGTGTGGGGCCGCAGACAAGTCGGGCATGAGACAAAAGCCTCTGGGATTCGGTCCGGAAATGTGATCCCCATTGTAAATATCCCCCTCCGGACCCGATCCACTTACAGCCTGGAGTCCCCTACAAATCCCCCTGTGATGAAACAACCTGGTGATTATGCTATTCCCCGCCATCCGTGTCTGCCTTTCTCTTCTCGCTCTCTGTCTCTCTGTGTCTCTGTCTCTCTCTGTCTCTCTTTGTCTCCCCCCCCCTCCCCCATTGTCTTTCTATCCATCACAATCCCTTAAAATCAACGGACTTCACAAATGAAATATTGTGCAATATTGTATTGCGTTCAATTTCCGATGAGGACAAAACAAAATGCTGTTATCTCCCCTTTGTCAAAATACAAACCTTCCACGGCAATGGCAATACGTATCAAACTCTCTTTCTCTCTTTGTCTCCCTGTCTCTCTTTGTCTCTCTGTCTGTCTCTGTCTCTCTCTCTCTCTCTCTCTCTCTCCATACTTTAAAATCGATCAGCTAAACATTGACGTTGAGTACCATTTCCGATGACGACAAAAAGGTTTATTGCTGTTTCCCCCCTGTCAAAAGACCTTCCGAGGCAATGACAATACCATGACATATCAGAGTGTCAAAGACTCTCTTATGTCTCTGTCTCCATGCTTCTGTCCCTGTCTCGCAGTCTCTGTCTCTGATGCTGTCTGTCTCTCTCTGTCTGTCTCTCTTTCTCTCTCTCTCTCTCTCGTTCAATATATCGATTTCTTCTAATGGCCGGTTTCAGAAATCGGGTAAGCTCTGTGTATGTTGATTCTTTTTATGCAGTGTCCTGCAGATATGAAGATAAAGACCGTGTTTGCACTTCGTGAAAGGATGGCCTCTTCTCTATTCTCTGACAGCAGAAAATCTCTCTCTCTCTCTCTCTCTCTCTCTCTCTCACACACACACACACACACACACACACTCTCTCTCTCTCTCTCTCTCTCTCTCTCTCTCGCTCCATCCCTCATCCCCTTCCCCGATGTGTATTTATGCCTATGGCCGAAACATATTAAACCATCTGAATCTGAATCTCTCTCTCTCTCTCGCTCTCTCAGTGGACATAATTATGACGGAATTGTTATATTTGTATTAAAAGCATGCAAATATTTTGCTGTTGTTGATGAGGAGGAGGATTTGCTCTTTTTTTATTATTATTATTATTAATCTAACTTTCATTTTTGCCTGAAAAAAACTCGTTTGTATTATTCAAATTTTATGTGTTCGTCAAAGATGAACTGGCCTTTTGAAAGTCCTTGTGTGTGTGTGTGTGTGTGTGTGTGTGTGTGTGTGTGTGTGTGTGTGTGTGTGTGTGGTTTTTAATGCCTACCTTAAGATGCATTATCTTAAAATTGCAGACATTGAGAGAGAATACACGATTTGACCATTGTTGGGAAACAAATGACAAATCAGTGTGTGTGTGTGTGTGAAGAAGGAGACAGGCACAGAGAGAGAGAGAGGGAAGAAGGACGACAGAAACGCTTTAATATATAACGCCACAACTCACACTAGAGCACTAACAAAACCCAGACAGAAGTAATCACCTGCCTCACATGTATAGAACGCAAACAAGAACACTAGAGCATCAAAAACCCCGGGTAAATGCATGCAGCCATCGAACACACGTTAATCGCACGGCGTCCCGAGACATGCTGCAGTGGAAAATTTGTTGCGACAGACGGTAGTAGTTAGAACTAAAAGAAAGTGATTAAGTTCATGCATGTGTTTGTAGGCGAAAGTGGCGTATGAATGGTAAAACATGAAATTGTGATACGGGAAAAGGAAAGAAACGTGAAAGAAAAGGAGGATGGAGGCACTACCAACCCCCCCCCCCCACACCCCCCCAAAAAAAAAAAGAAGAAGGAAGTAAATAAGTGGGGAAAAAGCAAGTGGCTAGATGCCTTATACAAAAAAAAGAAGAAATAAAAAGAAATAAATTAATTTGAAGAAAAGAAAAAAAGATATATATATATATATATATATATATATATATATATATATATACCAAAATTCGTTGATGTGTGTGACGCTGTTTATCTTTTTTTTTTTTCATTGTCACATGACAAGCTACTGATATTGTTCTCATGATACACGACAGAGAACTGAAAAATGAGAAACTCGTGTTCGTGCCAGGCACTGTGAGAAAAATCAGTTTTTGTGCTTAATCTTTGAAAAGAAAAAAAAAATAAAAGACTATTCTAAGGTCGGCACAATTTTCAACATAATTTTTTTCCTGTGGTGTATATACCATAGACTTGGTAAATGAGTGGAGTTGGCCTACAATTGAAAAAATTTAAAGTGTAACGACATAAAATTATAATTTCTGCACTATTGTGCAATGGCTTACACATATGGGTATTTGCAATACTCTCTCTTCTACCGAGCTTTGTATAACAAGGGAAAACTTCGCGATGGGCTGCCCGCACGGTGCTGTTGGCCGAGTGACCAATGTCCAGCATGTGTCATTGGGTGTCCGACCTCCAAGCATGCATCGCAGCCCCGTATAAATTGAGTCTACAATTGTACAATTTGAATCTCACGTTGCTGTTTAAAAATCAAGGGAGAATGAATGCGTGCAGATTACCTTTCAATGACATACACGGAATGTAAAATATGTGGCTTTTCATGCCGTGCTTTCAAGGTGACATTTTAGAACCCCTCTCCTCCCTTCCTCCCTCCTACCTTCGCCGTCTTCACCCCCAACCCCCCCCCCCCCCACACCCCTTTACCCCCTTACCACCAACCCCTGTCTGTGGTGAATGGGTAACAAAGGTTTGGGTACAGACAGAATCACGGGGGTACTGCCGCGGGAGGGAGGTTGGTGTTGGGTCTCCACATCACGGGAGACAGCTCACTCAAGTCTGGCTCCGCGACTGATCGATTACTGTTCTTGTCCTTTGGGGGGGGGGGGGGGGGGGGGGGGTAAACTTGCAAAAAAGACAGTTCCGGGCTGATCGGATTCCTGGTCACCGTTGCATTCGAGGCAGCAAGACTGATTGCTGACTCTATCAATGAATGGCATGGATGGAACAGCCAGGTTTCGGTTCCCTTATGTAGAGTTCCTATTCCACAAGAGGCTGTTATACACGTGTTATATATATATATATATATATATATATATATATATATATATATATCACGAAAAAGATCCTGACAAAAGAAATGAAGTTTCCAAATGGACATCCTAATCTGAAGGAAGGAAATCAACGTTTTTTTTGAAGAAAATTAAGCTGTCAAGAAATGAAAGTAACCCCAAGGACATGAAAGCCCCTGAAGGAATTCAGTGTTCCTGCAGGCTATCAAAACAACCTGCAAGAAATCAAACTGTGTTCAGAAAACCAAAGGGCCCTTTCATTGTTTGTTTCTGGGGTTGTTGCTTGCTTTTTTCTTCCTTTCTTTTTATGATCTTCTTTTGGTGAGTGGTCAGAGGGGGGGGGGGTGGGGGGGGGGGGGGGGGGGCGTTGAGAAGTGCTACTTTAAAGAGTTCCGAGGTCGCCATATGAGGCCCACTGAGCTGTAAACACTATGTATTGTTTCAAATTAAATCATTGACACAATATATATCATAAATGACTGAAAACCAAAAGTTGAAGAATCCAACAACAGCAGCTATCGATATCAACATCAAAATCAACGTCAACATTATCCACAATAACAACAGCAACAACAACAACAACAATACTAACATCAATAACCAAAACAATATCAACAACACCAAAATCAACGTCAACATTATCAACAACAACAGCAACAACAACAACAACAACACTAACATCAATAACCGAAAACAATATCAACAACACCAAAATCAACGTCAACATTATCAACAACAACAGCAACAACAACAACAACAACACTAACATCAATAACCGAAAACAATATCAACAACACCAAAATCAACATCAACAACAACAACAACACTAACATCAATAACCAAAACAATATC
Organism: Babylonia areolata; assembly: GCF_041734735.1. Taxonomy (NCBI): domain Eukaryota; kingdom Metazoa; phylum Mollusca; class Gastropoda; order Neogastropoda; family Buccinidae; genus Babylonia; species Babylonia areolata. The sequence continues at coordinate 42,525,387 of NC_134876.1, read as the reverse complement.
AACAACACCAAAATCAACGTCAACATTATCAACAACAACAACAACACTGCTAACATCCGGCGGATTCTCTTAAGACTTTGTTCAGTGATGTCCCTCCGTGGACGCTCTTAAAAGAAGTGAACATTTTGAATGTTTTAAACTTCGGAAGGTTTTCAAACTTTGAGTGAAAACCTTGAAACGGTGACCAGTTTTTATGTTCCTTCTTTTTTCTTTTTTTTTTTTTCTTTTTTTTTTTTTTACCCTTGACTTGAAGTAGATGCTAACGCGGCGAAAGCCTTGAGGTGGCCTTAGTCGTGGGCGAGGCTCTAAGCACCTTAATCTGAACACTAACATCAATAACAATCAGCCACATCATCATCATCATCATTGACGGGCGCAATAGCCGAGTGGTTAAAAGCGTTGGACTGTCAATCTGAGGGTCCCGGGTTCGAATCACGGTGACGGCGCCTGGTGGGTAAAGGGTGGAGATTTTTACGATCTCCCAGGTCAACATATGTGCAGACCTGCTAGTGCCTGAACCCCCTTCGTGTGTATACGCAAGCGGAAGATCAAATACGCACGTTAAAGATCCTGTAATCCATGTCAGCGTTCGGTGGGTTATGGAAACAAGAACATACCCAGCATGCACACACCCCCAAAAACGGAGTATGGCTGCCTACATGGCGGGGTAAAAAAACGGTCATACACGTAAAAAGCCCACTCGTGTGCATACGAGTGAACGCAGAAGAAGAAGAAGAAGAAGATCATCATCATCATCAACGACAACATCAGAGTCTACAGAGATGTTCTCACCTGAACGGCTGCTGCTCATGGAGCTGCCCGAAGCAGCCTCGTCGCAGCAGCTCTGATGCCCCGGCGGTGAAGTGGTGGGGGTAGGGGTGGTGGACAGGAGGGGACAGGTGGGGGCACAGGTGCGGGAGGCGGGCCAGGTGGTGGAGATAGTCGGCGCACGTGCGAGTCACCGTGTCACAGCCCAGGTGCTGAGCCACGTCCAGCACCCCTTCCACGTTCTCCACTGGGGGGGAAGAAAATTACAAATCAGACATTTTGCTGGATCGGGGTATTGATAACACGACAGGTTATAACACAAATGATAACAGGTCTGTCTGAGTGTGTATGTGTGCATGCCCGAAATCTGATTGAAGGGCACAGGAAACGAATGATGAGCGCCCAGGAGCAGCCGTCAGTCGGCTGTGCCCAGGTAGGCGGCAGCCTGTTGTGCAAATGACCCCGTGTTTGTAAAGGGCTTAGAGCTTGGTCTCCGACCGAGGATAAAGCGCTATTTATCAGTATCCATATCATCATCATCACAACCATCATCATCATCGTCATCGTCATCATCATCATCATCATCGTCATCATCGCCCTCGTCATCATCATCATCATCATCATCATCGTGATGTTATTGTCATGTATTGTATTCCCCCAGCCAGTTTCAGACTTTGTGAAACTGAAGAAGTGACACACACTAACAAAGATTGATCCCATGTATCTTATCACCCGTAGTAAGAGTGATGGCCTAGAGGCAACGGGTAACTAGGAAGCGAGAGAATCTGAGCGCGCTGGTTCGAATCACGTCTCAGCCGCCGATATTTTCTCCCCCTCCACTAGACCATGAGTGGTGGTTTGGACTCAAGTCATTCGGATAAGACGATAAACCGAGGTCCCGTGTGAAGCATGCACTTAGCGCACGTAAAAGAAACCACGGCAACAAAAGGGTTGTTCCTGGCAAAATTCTGTATAAAAATCCACTTCGATAGGAAAAACAAATAAAACTGCACGCAGGAAAATATACAAAAAATGGGTGGCACTGTAGTGTAGCGACGCGCTCTCCCTAGGGAGAGCAGCCTGAATTTCACACAGAGGAATCTGTTGTGATAAAATGAAATACAAATACAATACAAATACAAATAGTACAATGAGTGTGAGTAAAATGAACTACATTTTTAGTACATGTCCTGCTGGCACTGAATAACATATGCGAAAACACTCAATGTGCTCTCTCTGCCTCTGTCTGTCTGTCTGTCTCTCTCTCTGTCTCTCTCTCTCTATCTATCTACGCACACTTAGGAAGACGAGATGAACACACACGCACGCACCCACGCAAACACGCACACACACACACACACATATGCATACACATACCTGCACGCACACACACACACACACACACACACACACACACACACACACACACACCAAACATATCAACTGTGTACACACTAGAGATATTCATCAGTAATACACAGGCAAGCTGGCAGTGACAAAAAAACAAACAAAAAACACCAAAACAACTAGACCCCTACACATAACCCAAACAATGTTCAGAAACATAACTCTCTGCTTCTCTGTAAATGACTGCTTGCTGGCCTACGCAATACATCAACAGAGCAAGTCGAAAGTTTGCTTCCAGAACTCACTTCTTGAGTGAAACATACAGTCCGCTAATCGCGTGTGTGTTTGTGTGTGTGTGTGTGTGTGACACAGAGAGAGAGAGAGAGAGAGAACTCAGAACTCAAAACGTTTTTTTATTCAAGGATTAAGATTTTAGGCATAGCCTATTCTTCCAGTCTGTCCTTGATAATCTACATCTATTACAAATAGCACACACATAAATGAAAGGAAAAGGCTTTCATGCAGAAGGGTATACATAATGAAGAAAACAACCCCCCGCCCCCACACACGAGAGAGAGAGAGAGAGAGAGGATGTGTGTGTAACTGTCTGTGTCAAGGTGTGTGTATAACTGTCTGTGTCTCTGTTTCTACGTGTGTTTGTAAGTGTAGTGTGTGTGTGTCTGTGTCACTGTGTGTGTGTGTGTGTCACGGTGTGTGTGTGTGTGTGTGTGTGTGTGTGCGTGCGTGCGTGCGTGTGTGTGTGTGTCACGGTGTGTGCGTGTGTGTCACGGTGTGTGTGTAACTGTCTGTGTCTCTGTTTCTACGTGTGTGTGTGTGTGCGTGTGTCACGGTGAATGTGTAACTCTCTGTGTCTCTGTTTCTACGTGTGTGTGTGTGTGTGTGTGTGTGCGTGTGTATGCGTGTCAGTGCGCGTTGTGCGTGCGTGTGCGCGTATGTCACTGCGCGTATGTGCGTGCGTGCATGCAGTGCTTGCGTGTGGGTGGTTGTGGTGCTTTTGGGGGCCGGCAGAAGACGGGAGCGGGGAGGGAACGTGGAGAAAACTGATGTCATGCACCTCTCCCCCTGAAGGTCGACGTGACCCAGGCTGAATGACGCCCTATGTCGGCGGGAAACTGACGGGTGCGATGAATCTTACTACCACCATCCATCTTCTCCTGACTGTGGGTTGTTGAAGGAAAGACTGAGCCTTGCCCGCGGCCGCGCGCGATCTTTATTGGTTTGAAAATGAATGGAGAGGCATCAGATTGCATGACTCTGCTTTTTTTTTTTTTTTTTTTTTTTAGCTTTTTTTTCCCCCCCACAGCCATAGATTGCTGTCTTGAATACTGTTTTGTTGTCAGGTTTTTCTTTGTGTGTGTGTGTGGGGGGGGGGGGGGGGGGGGGGGGGGTGCGGGGGGGGGGGGGGTAGGGGGGTGGCGGGGAGTGGGTGTCAGTGTGTGAGAGAGAGAGAGAGAGAGTGGGGGGAGGGGGTCGTGTCAGTGTGTGTGTGTGTGTGTGTGTGTCTGCCGTGTCTGTATCTCAGTTGACTATCTGTGTCTGTCTCTGTGCCGGTGTCAGCCGTGATGATGCTGTACTGTTGGTATTATTATCGGTGTGTGTGTGTGTGTGTTTGCGTGCATGCGGGGTTCCATCACCCACTGAACGCTGACATTTGCTGCTTGCGTGTACAAACTGACGAAGGAGGTTCAGGCACAAGCAGGTCTGCACATATGTTGACCTGGGAGATCGTAAAAATATCAACCCGTGGGTACCAGGCGCCGTTACCGAGATTCGAACTCGGGACCCTCAGATTGAAAGCCCAACGCTTTAACCACTCGGCTATTGGGCCCGTCGAATACTTGTAATAATATCCCCGGTGAACAAGGAATGAGACGAAAAGACAGTGTCACTATGGACATCTCGGGTTAATCGGGGATGTCAGGAAATATGAACTAATTACATATCATTCGGAAGGGGAGCGGGGGAGCTGGAGTGGGAAGTGTAGTGTGTGTGTGTGTGAGAGTGTGTGAGTGTGTGTGTGTGTGTATGAGTGTGTATGAGTGTGTGTGTGTGTGTGAACCTGTTCATGTTTGTGTGTGTGTGTGTGTGTGTGTGTGTGTGTGTGTGAGCATTCTGTGTTGGGGCTGGGGTGGGGGTGGGGGTGGGAAAACGCAGATGAAGAAAAATAACGGTTCTGAAAAAAGGGGGTTCGTCAGTGGGGAAAGAGGAGGGGACTGGAAGGCGAGCGAGGATCAGTTGTGTTGAGTAACTTTCTGATGACACACATTTACTCTCACACACTCACACACACACACGCACTGACACACGCACACACACCACGGCACACACACACACACACACACACACACACACACACACACACACACGCACATACATGTGGACGGGGTGATGGCCTAGAGGTAACGCGTCCGCCTAGGAAGCGATAGAATCTGAGCGCGCTGGTTCGAATCACGGCTCAGCCGCCGATATTTTCTCCCCCTCCACTAGACCTTGAGTGGTGGTCTGGACGCTAGTCATTCGGATGAGACCGTATAACCGAGGTCCCGTGTGCAGCAGGCACTTAGCGCACGTAAAAGAACCCACGGCAACAAAAGGGTTGCTCCTGGCAAAATTCTGTAGAAAAATCCACATCGATAGGAAAAACAAATAAAACTGCACGCAGAAAAAAAAAAAGGGGGGGGGGGGGGGGTTTGGCACTGTAGTGTAGCGACGCGCTGTCCCTAGGGCGGAGAGCAGCCCGAATTTCACACAGAGAAATCTGTTGTGATAAAAAGAAATACAAATACAAATACTGACACACACACACACACACACACACACACACACACACACACACGCACGCACGCACGCACGCACGCACGCACGCACACACACATCTCTTTAGACCCTTTTCTTATACTTTTCCTCTGATACATAACATGAATACTTTTTTACACTAATATCCACATGCATTTCCTTTCCTTTATCCACTTCTTTACTCCTTTCCGTCTAAAAACACTGATAGTGAATAGACGTTAAACTGAAGATAAAACACACATACACACACACACACACACACACACACACACACACACCCAACACAACCAGTGCACACACACACTCACTAACACACACACACACACCAACCTCCCCACCCCCCAAAAAAAAGCGCGCACACACACAACCACCACACACACACACACCCTCACCCGTCACTTCTCCCCTCAGCGGGTACAGCAGGTACAGGAAGCGAAGCACGTCCTTGGCCCGTTTGTCCACCAGAATGACCTCGCGTGACCCCGTGTCCTTGAGGTGCGCGCGCAGCGCGTGACAGTTCCAGGTCAGCACGGCTCCGTGCACGTGAAACCTCTCCCCTTCCGCGATCAGAACGAGGTCACGACCTTCACACGGCTCCGCGAAGCAGTGTCTCCGTCGTTCATCAACTGAGTGAGATAACGTATGAGTATTATAATAATGATAATAATGATAATAATGATGATGATGATGATTCACCTTCACCTTCACCTCTCCCATAGTCTGGGTTCAGACCGTTGGGGCACCGCTGCTGACCTGGCCACCACCCCTCTCCACTCTTCACGGTTTTCTGATTTCCTCAGGGCGTCACCGAGCGTCAAGCCTGTCCACCCCCGGATGTTGTCTTCCCATCTCTTCTTCTGCCGTCCTCTCCTTCTGCCTCCTTGTACGGTGCCTTGCAGGAAGATGATGATGATAATGATTGATAATGATAATAATAATAATAATAATACGGAGGCTTATATAGCACGGTTCCCCGGCCCGCCTTCAAGGGCAGGCTCACTGCGCTTTACTGTAAAAACAGATATGTTACATTTCAAAGGTATGGTAATAAAAAAAGTGAGATATAACGATTCACACCCACGTATCATTCACTGCACAAAAAAGGTACATCACACACACACACACACACACACACACACACACACACCACTAACTACTAAACATTACCTAAAAGCCAAAAACGACACAGAAGATCAAAAGAGATAAATGAACAAAAGAGTTCAGGTTTGATTAACCGCACGCTGTACACATAATGTGTACGAAATGATATTGTGTTTGTATTTGTATTTCTTTTTATCACAACAGATTTCTCTGAGTGAAATTCGGGCTGCTCTCCCCAGGGAGAACGCGTCGCTACACTACAGCGCCACCCATTTTATTTTTGTAATTTTTGCTGCCTGCAGTTTTATTTGTTTTTTTCTTATCGAAATGGATTTTTCTACAGAATTTTGCCAGGACCAACCCTTTTGTTGCCGTGGGTTCTTTTACGTGCGCTAAGTGAATGCTCCACACGGGACCTCGGTTTATCGTCTCATCCGAATGACTAGCGTCCAGACCACCACTCAAGGTCTAGTGAAGAGGGAGAAAAAATATCGGCGGCTGAGCCATGATTCGAACCAGCGCGCTCAGATTCTCTCGCTTCCTAGGCGGACGCGTTACCTCTAGGCCATCACTCCAGTGGGACGTACAGTTGTGCGTTTGGCTGCGTGACTGTTTAGTCAGTGGCGGACCAACGTTGATCAGCTAGTTAAGTCACTCAGTTGTTCCGTTGGTCCTTTAGCTCTGTCCTACCTCCGTCTGTCTCAGTGTCTGTCTGTCTGTCCGTCCGTCCGTAACGCTCCAAGTCAGCTGTCACTAGTGTGTGAGTCATTCTGTCTTGTCTTTCTGCCTCTCGGGACGTCATGTTGCGTGTGTGTGTGTGTGTGTGTGTGTGTGTGTGTGTGTGTGTGTGTGTGTGTGTGTGTGTGTGTGTGTGTTGCCTAGCTATACTTTTGGAGTTAAAAGACATTTGTGTTTTCTCAACTTTAATGTGAAATATAGAAATGTTTGTTCTGGGCATGAAAAGATTATTTTGCAGCAATCCCCTATACTCCAGTAGGAGTGAAAGGATAACTAAAACTTGAAAACTTGTGTGTGTGTGTGTGTGTGTGTGTGTGTGTGTGTGTGTGGACGTGTGTGAGAGAGACAGACAGACAGACAGACAGACAAACAGAGAAACTTTGATTTCTCATTTCTACGTTTCGTTTTATTTTTTTTTCCTTCACATGTTGCACTTGAGCTTTTCTCCCCTCTGCCCTCGGCTCATGATCACAGCCATGGAAAACAGTGCGATTTTTATTTATTTATTTATTTTTTTTTTTATACTCAAATAGAACTGTTTCATTGTGTGTTGCGTGATATTCCCTTTCCGTCCACCATCATCATACTCAGTTTGGAAATGAAGGTAAACTAAAGCTGAAGCATAATGAAAATAGCAAGAACGCAAAAAAAAAACCAAAAAAACCCCCAAAAAACAAAAACAGCAACAACAACAAAAAATAAACAAACAAAACAAAACGCAGTAGTGTATTACTTAGTTCTAAATGCACCTTCCAAATCAGTTTGAAAATTTGAACGAAATTTGAAAAAAGATTTTTCCTTTTTTTCTTTTTTTTAAAACCCTGTATTCTTTGTTTCCACGCTTATAACAAATAGCATAATCACTTCGGGGTGGGGGTGGGGTGGGGTGTGTGTGTGAACAGAACAGGGGGGGTTGAACTGATTTCTTAGAGATGAACAGAACACAGGGGGGGGGGGGAGTGTTGATTTCTTAGAGATGAAGAGAACAGGGGGGGGGGGAGGTGAGCTGATTTCTTAGAGATGAACAGAACATAGGTGGGGGGGGGGGGAGTGTTGATTTCTTAGAGATGAACAGAACAGGGGGGGGAGGTGAACTGATTTCTTAGAGATGAACAGAACAGGGGGGGGGGTGAACTGATTTCTTAGAGATGAACAGAACATGGGGGGGGGGTGAACTGATTTCTTAGAGATGAACAGAACATGGGGGGGGGGTGAACTGATTTCTTAGAGATGAACAGAACATGGGGGGGGGGGGGTGTTGATTTCTTAGAGATGAACAGAACAGGGGGGGGTGTGTGAACTGATTTCTTAGAGATGAACAGAACATGGGGGGGGGGACATAGGGGGAGGGGGGGGGATTGATTTCTTAGAGATGAACAAAACAGGGGGGGGGGGGGGGTGAAGTGTCTTAGAGATGAACAGAACATGGGGGGGGGGAGATTGATTACTTAGAGATGAACAGAACATGGGGGGGAGGGGGGATTGATCTCTTAGAGATGAACAGAACATGGGGGGGGGGGGGATTGATTACTTAGAGATGAACAGAACATGGGGGGGGAGGGGGGATTGATTACTTAGAGATGAACAGAACAGGGGGGGGGATGAACTGATTTCTTAGAGATGAACAGAGCATGGGGGGGATGAAGTGATTTCTTAGAGATGAACAGAACATGGGGGGGGGGGGGGGGGGGCGGTGAACTGATTTCTTAGTGATGAACACAACATGGGGGGATGAACTGATTTCTTAGAAATGAACAGAATATTGGGGGTGGGGGGGGGTGAACTGATTTCTTAGAGATGAACAGAACATGGGGGCGGGGGGGGGGGGGGCTGAGGTGAACTGATTTCTTAGAGATGAACAGAACAGAATGTCGCAAGAGAACGTGGAAGCTAGCTTCTCCTTTGTATTTACATTGGCCTGGATGTGTCAGTTCTATTCGTGAGAGTTGATGCAGGAACATTCTCTCTCTCTCTCTCTCTCTCTCTCTCTCTCTCTCTCTCTCTCCCTCTCTCTTTCTCTCGATCTCTCTCTCTTCGTGCATTTATTCATTTTATTTTTGCGTCATATATTTGATTTGATACCTTTCACTGAAAAATGTGCACCCCCCAAGACATGTGAACTTTGCAGTTAATGTCAATATAATGTCAGAGTGTCGAAGTGTATGTGTGTGCGATTCTCTCTCTCTCTCTCTCTCTCTCTCTCTCTCTGGTGTACACACCTGTGTTTGTGCGTTGATATATTCATTGTCTATCTCACACGCACACACACACACACAGACACACACACACAATTTGAAGTTTATCTTTGTGTCCCCCACCACCCCCACCCCCCACCCCCCCACCCCCACTTTCCCCGTTCTTTCCCCATACGAGATTATTTCCATCAAACAAGGATGATGATGATGGGTTTTTGTTAAAAAACAAAATCTGCACTTCGTATGTTCTTCCAGCATCTCAGAGCATTATTCTTATTTTACAAAGTGCAAAGTAACCTTCATCGAAATAAGCTCGTATGAGAATGAACGGTGGGGTTGTGCGTGGAAGAAGGTTTTATTATTTTGTTTTGTGTTGTTGTTTTTTTTCAATTATTCCAAATGAGCAGATAAGCGGAGAGTACATGGCAAGTGTTTGAGAGGATGGTTGTGGTGGGGGAGTGGGGGGGGGAGGGAGGGGGGGGGGAGGAAGGGGTGGGGGGGGCAGGGGATTGGAGGTAGGGAGGGACGGAATCTCAGATCATTATATATATATTATATGTGTGTGTGCCTGTGCGTGTGCGTGTGTATTTCAACTACCCACTTTACCGGACAAAGGTGTCGACGAGAAGAAACGGGCCGAATCCGCTGACTTGATGTCGTTCCATGACTTTGACCTCCTGCTTGGTTCAGCCGACCGCTGCCTGCTGGAAGAGACCCGCGGCAAGCAGTTCCTGGAGGAGGAGGAGGAGGAGGAAGAGGAGGATGCAGTGGAGGACGTGGAAGAAGGCGCAAAGAAGGACGAGGCGGAGGAATCGGAGGAGGGAGAGGAAGAGGTTACACCATCAACACCAACATCATCCAGGAAAGTCACTTTTCGTTTCGCCTTGGAGCTGGCTGGTGGCAAGGAGGGCATTTGTCTTCTGGTGACGCCGAATCTGTCATGGCCTTTATCGAAACGTTTAACATCCGACACGTTTTCGTTCGAAACTGCAGCCTCTTCTTCAGCTTTCGCGTTAACAACCACACGGTCGTGTTTAAAGTTGTTGCAGTAAACAGCGTCTCTCACGTTGAAGACGTCATTTTTACGATTCTGTTGACTGTAGTCATCATGGTGCTGACCCGCTTCGGCGGCGTTGAAGGAAGACAAGCAGGGAGCGTCGGAGAGGCTGATGTTGGCTGACCTGTTCAAGCCTTCCCCGATACCACTGTCCGAGGAGAAGCTGCAGCAGGTCGACCTCGATCTGCACGTGCCGTTGTCGTCGTCGTCTTCCTCTCCGTGTCTGACCCAGGCGTCACGACAGCACTGCGTCTCGAAGGTCCTGTTTGTGGTGGTGGTGTGGTTGTAGTTTTCTTCACACTCGTCCCAGTCTGGTGTCTCGCTGACTCCCCACAATCTCCGTCTGCCGTGTTTCTGGGCGCGTCCATGCCTGACACTGGCGTCATAGAACCCGGTTCCATCATCACCACCACCACCACCACCACCACCTTCCTCCTTTTCTCCTTCGTCCTCAAAGACCAGGAAGGTGTCGATGTGCGTTTGCCCAGGACGTGGGCTCTGCGCGTCATGACGCAGGTCCACCTCCACCTCCATCTCCTCCTTCACGGGCGACAGAAGAGAGACACGACGAGGGCCGGGTGTGGTGGTTAACCCCCCTTGTCTGTCCCTGGGAGAGGCCAGGTGATAGTACGACTGCCCAAACTGGGTGAAGTCAGGGCTCTCGAAAATGCAGATGTCGCTGAACTCGGAGGGCAGCGGACTGGAGGTGCCCGACTCTCTGCCGATGCTGTCTCCTTCACCCCGACTGTCCCAGCTTCCGCCGGAGCTGACGTCATCCGCGTCCACGACCTCCCGCGGGGAACCAGGACCAGAACCCCTCCAGCCAGGGGATGACGTCTCGCCCACTGTGTCGTCAAAACAAAAGCCGATGCAGTTCTCCGCCACGGACAGCCGTGTCTGGGTACTCACGCTGTGTGTGGGTGCCGGGGGTCTGCCGGCACCTTGTGCTCTGGAAGCGGCGGCGGACAGGTTGTTTGTTGTCCTCCCGCGCCTCAAGATGCGGGTCAAAATCCAGCGCCGGTACTCCACCTGAAGCAAGGAGGCCAGGTAGTACCAGGACAGTTCTCCGGAACTGGCCAGACGAGATAACAGAACTCCCATCTCTCTTTTTTCTTTTCTTTTTTTTCCAGAGAGATCTTAACCGTAGCACACAAACAGCTGGCAGGACAACAATCAGTTGAATGACTCGACACTCTGGTGAACCTGCAAGCAGATATATAACGACTTAGTGGTGACCAAAATGTACAGTGGAATCAGCTGGCTCAGTGAAAGGTCGATGCCCTCTTTTCTGTTTGTGGATAAAAAATGGAGCGTCGCACATGAAGACGGTTGTTTAAAAAAATATATATATAAACCTGCAAATTGACAGTTACTGAGCTCTGTTCATATAAAAGGCGGCATAGCATTAACGTGTTTGCCACTGTGTTTCACGTGTTCGCGTGACACGAAAGACATTCAGGTTTTGGAAGGGAAGCGAAGTGTGACGAAGCGTTCAGTTTTTCCGTCGACAATGTTCGTTCAAAACAACACAAAACGAAACTGAGAACGAGCCAAGAGCACTCAATTCGATGTCTCAACGATTAAAGGTAAGCACAAAGGAAAAGTTTGTTTTTTTGTTGTTGTTTTTTTGTTGTTGTTGTTGTGGTGGTGGTGGTGGTTTTTGACTCACTTGTGTACACAAAGTGAGTCTACGTTTTAACCCGGTGTTCGGTTGTCTGTGTGTGTCTGTGTGTCCGTCGTAAACTTTAACATTGACATTTTCTCTGCAAATACTTTGTCAGTTGACACCAAATTTGGCATAAAAATAGGAAAAATTCAGTTCTTTCGAGTCATCTTGTTTAAAACGATATTGCACCTCTGGGATGGGCACAAAAAAATAAAAAAAATGAAGCCTAATTATATGCAAACTGCATTTACTGTTATATTTATATTTTTTGTATTCTCTAAACTTGGCACTTTGATCTGATATTCTGACCCAACAAGAAGAGCAGTCATTATTATTTTTTGTTCAAACAGGAATTTCTTTTGCTAAGCATGGAAGTTTTATTTATTTTGCAAACGTTTTGGTGCAGATAGTTAAAAAGGGAAATTACTCTGTAATTAATGCTAGGGGACTTAATTCGAATCTGGTTAGGACTTTTTTTCTTTCTTTTTTAATGCGAAGCTTTATAATAACAAATGCAGAATACATTTTAACGATTAGATTTTTTTTAAAGTGTATCACAAGTGAGTCTTGAAGGCCTTGCCTCTCTTGTTTTCAGTTACATTCCCACTCTCTTGGCCAAGAAGGCTCTGGGACAGTTGGCGTTGGGAAGGTTCCCACAGGCTAACTAACTCCAAGGCTGCAGCACAAAGAAACAGTGCAGTCTTGATTCCTAGTTTGATAGTCATAGTGCTTGGCGAAATACTGAGCTGTAAATGAATTCCCATCACAGTGAGAGAAAGCATTGATCATACAGCTCTCCCTTTGCTGTCGGCACCAACAGCAAACTTTTGTCAATTTCTAATATCAGCTGAGCCACACACACACACACACACACACACACACACACA
>NC_134876.1:42492811-42507811 GCF_041734735.1 Babylonia areolata | reverse complement strand
TATACTTTCCCGACGAAACAACAACAAATAGACAACTTATTATTATTAAAAAAAAAAAAAAGGCATTTTCAAAATGACCGAAACATTAACGTACACGTCATTCAATAGACCTGTATGCATCTATACGTTTTACGAAGAAATGTTCAGGTCTAGATTAAGTAGTGTAGCAAAGAGAAAGAAAATGTGTCTTGTGGAAGGTAAGTATCCAAACTGATCCCCCGAGGCATTTGATCGGTGAATTTTGCTGGTACGCTCACACACACACACATACACACACACACACACACTCACACACGCTCACACACACACGCACACACACGCACACACACACACACACACACACACACACACACACACACACACACACACACCAAAAGCAAAGCAAGTCCATTAGGCCAGACAACAAAGAATGCATGGCCTCTCCTGCAGCCAATTCCCTGGACACCCTGGCATTTCCCCCCCAGCCCACCCCACTGCACCCCCATGATAGTGACCCAGGTCCGGACAACGCCTGGACCCATAGCGCTGCTGCTAAGTGGTGCTCTGCTGTCCTGCGTTCAGGATTTAATGGTGTGGACAAGACTGTGATACTGGGAGTGTCCGCAAACCCTGCGGCTTTCCCTCTCTGTCCCTGTCTGTACGAGGGTTATGTGCAGAATTTTGGTTTATCTGTGTGTGGGTGTTCGACTGGATTTCGTTTTATTTGTTCAGTGACTTTTCTTGGACACGAACTCGTACAGTAGTCTCTCTCCCTCTCTCTCTCTCTCTCTCAAGTACTCAGGATTCAATATTCTGGGCAAATCTGTGATAGTGAGAGTTGTGTGTCGACGAGTTTTAAACCAAGTAGCAGACTGAGGGAAAGTGATAGTTGGTAGTTTTGGTGGTGGTGTTTTTTTTGTTTTTGACTTGTTTGGGAGTTGTTTTTGTTTTTTTGTGTGTTTTTTGTTTTTTTGCCCCGTGGGAACGAAAGATGGCTGCCACTTCTACGGTGTCGTTTGTTCTGCTGATCCTGTGCATTGTCGGGAGTGAAGGTACTGGTTTCGGCATCTTGTTCTAGACAAACGACATGGACATACTAGTTGTAGATATGATCGAACATATGATTTGTGTGAACAAATACTCCCTTTTTCTGCCTCTCCGGCAGATTGTGTGTGTGTGTGTGTGTGTGTGTGTGTGTTTTCCCCTCTCTCTGTGTCTGTCTGTCTCTGTCCCTCTTGTCTCTTTCTGTCTGTCTCTGCCCTCTCTCTCCACTCCCGCCCTCTCTCTCTCTCTCTCACACACACACACAAACCACCACCACCACCACCTTTAACACAAATTAGATTCGTCTTAGACTAACACGAAAAACAACAACATAAGATCAGTGCTTGGTGTACTCATTAATGAATTTCTTCTTCTTCGTTCGTAGGCTGCAATTCCCACGTTCACTCGTATGTATACGAGTGGGCTTTTACGTGAATGACCGTTTTTTTTACCCCGCTATGTAGGCAACCATACTCCGTTTTCAGGGGTGTTAATTGAATTGAATGGAATCGTACGGTATACATGGACAGAGTGTGGAATAATCCAGTTTAATGGTGAATAAATCAAGACATGAAATAAATGATAAAGGCGAAAGACGATGTCCCGTGTGTAAATCTGCCTCGGAAAATAAAGTTGTTCTGTGTTACCCGGCCTTTTAATGATGTCACTCACAGCGAAAATAAATCCCTCCGCTTTAGACAGGTATTGACTTTCTCTGCCTCAGACTAACGTTCAGGTGTCTGTTCTAAACATCAAGAATTTGTAAACTGTTTAATGGAATAAAACATAGTACCTGGTCTGAAATTTTCGTTAAGATTCTGTATTCTAACAAGATAAATTTTCTCATAATATATATATTTCACCATAAACCAATACAAGGTTTGCCTCCAGTAGCATTTTCTTCATGACATGGAAAAGTTACAATCAAACATACGGAATGTTCTATAACTCAGATGAACTTTGCGGAACTAGGTGTGTCCAATAAGAACACACACACACACACACACACACACACACACACACACACACACACACGCACGCACGCGCACACACACACACACGCACGCACGCACGCACGCACGCACGCACGCGCACACACACACACACACACACACACACATACTTGAACATGCACAATAACAGAATTTTAGAAAACAATGAATGAATAAAAAAAATAATAAAAAAGGGTCGACGGAGGGAGTAAATGGAAGAGACATATTCCATGGGTTGCATCCACACGTACCAGATCAAGAAAACTCGGGCGTTAACGTTCGTCGACTATTTAAGAAAAGCAACATTGTCCATCTGAAAGAAAAAAAACACGCAAACAAAAATGGTGGTGTTGGTCTTCCTGATGTTAAATTGTTTGCCTTATCTTTAACCCTTTCACCGCCAGTCAATTGAGAGTGCAAAATTCCTTTGTGTTATAAAGACTGAAAATATGCTGGGGATTCTTCCTGTGATGTGTACAAAATATGGCCTATCCTACCACCGAACTTAAAGAGCAGTAGGTTCATGGATAAGACACCCATAATCTGTTCACCCTGCAGTGACATGGGTCCTCTACCTAGCTGCTGCATAAATGCGAGTTTGGCAGTGAAAGGGTTAAAGCTTTCCTGGATTCGTAAAGCTGAAAAATCAAATCACAAGTGGAAGCACCTTCTGTTATGTAATTTCCCCCCCAGTAAATATGGTCCAGAGTTTATCTTAAATTTTGCCAAATATAACCAGTTCTGGACAAATGTCCTTAAAAGTCATACGATTTTCTTTTATAAATATGAACCCCCAAACTCAGCGGAACTGCTCGCTGAGCCATTGTGTTATAATAATCGTGTGCCATTTAGTAAAGAGTATATTATATCCAGACTGCTGATTAATCATGATGTGTATTGTCTTGCACAGTTTTTTGATGATGATGGTAAAGTTCTTTCATGTGTACGCTTCAAAGAAAAATATGATTTGCACATTGATTTCCTTACTCATGCTGGATATAAATCAACAATAAACGATTTAGTTAAAAAGCATAATATTCATGTGGATAGCAACAGATACACAAATACTTCGCTCTGCTTCAAACACTTGTTTTCTGTTTCTAAAGGCTCAAGACCATTTTTACGATGTGTTGACTGAAAATTATATGAAACCAAAATGTTGTGATAAATGGGACTTAAAGCTTTTGATGCATCATAACTGGAAATCTTGTTTAATGCATGCACATAAGATAGTTGATGTAAAACTGAGATGGTTTCAGCTGAAATAATAAATACACAGATGTTTATGTATAAAAAATATTTTTAAAGAGATTGGTGTTACTGATATTAACAATAGTAGTTTTTGTAGAGAACACAAAGATAGTATTGATCATGCTTACTAGAAGTGCAATTATGTGCAAATGAATGATAATTCTCCATGATGATAACCAACCTATGTATAATCCAGCTGTTTGGCTGTTTCTGTCTTTCAGTCTATTTGTTGGGGTTTTTTTCTGTTTTTTTTTTCTTTCTTTCTTATTAAATGTCCATTAACTCTTTCTGTACCTGAACGTACCTTATACGCACAACGCTGCGTTACTGTGGCACTCTATAGCGTACCACGAGTTTTAACATTCGTAGTTCATTGGTTAATGGTTTTGTGCAAAACTAAACGGCACAGCTCTGTTCTACAGTCACCCAAAAGTGCACCTGTACTTTTATTGTGGCTGGAAATGCCTTTGTTTGTGAACAATACATGCGAGTGTACAGTCACCCTTCGCGCTTGCTCGCTCGACACGATGGCGTCTCCGTCAACTTAGGCAAGTACTGTGGCTCAAAGTCGAATGCAAACTGATTCTATAGTGGATATCCGCTGTACATACGCATTTGGCCATTCAATTGCTACAATTAGGAAGTGTCTATGGTTACAAAAGACCACACTTGTAAAATTTCTGTTATATGAGAAAAGCTCACCCCCTTTATATGTCAGTTGTGAAAAAAACGGATTTTGGTTTTTTTTCAAAATGTGATAAATCAGTCAATAATTAAGTGAGTGCTTTGAAGCTTTGCCAAATGTTAGTCCATTCTATCCTGTATATTATCACAAAATTTCACAGCTGTATGTAATTGCATTCTTTTTTTTTTAAAGATATTTTTCTTGTAACATAAACAAACGGCCAGTACAGAGAGTATAATGAAGGAAGTCATCGGGCGGTATAGAATGAGTTAAGATGTTGGTGGTGGTGTAAAATGTCAACCTGTCAAAATGGAATTTAAAAAATGTTTTTTGAAAATTAAAATATAAACTATGCACACACACACACACACACACACACACACACACACACACACACACACACACACACACACACAAAACTGTGATGTTTTTTGGCCTTACAAACTGACATAGTTATAAGTCCTTTTCTCTTCTGTTCTCGGCGTGCGTGCTGTTCCGCTTCCCCCTCCTGCACTGCAGCCCGCTCCTTCGTCCGTCTCTGCTACTTCCCCAGCTGGGCCTACGGCAGGCCGTCTCACTTCACGCGCTTCGACGTGCAGCACGTGGACCCCACGCTCTGCACCCACCTGGTCTATGCCTTCGCCGCTGTGGACGTGGACAGCCGGCGTCTGGTGCCCCTGGACCCAGGTCAGGACGACCCCGGGCCGGGCACCGTTGGGAGGTGAGGTTCGTTGGGTTGGTGGAGGTTGAGTTTGGTGGGTTGGTTGGTTGGTTGGGGTGGTTAGGGAGGTGAGGAAGGTTGGGGAGGGAGGTGGTGGTTGGCTATGGTTGTCGTTGGTGGTGGTGGTGGTGGTAGTAGGGAGGTGAGGAGGCTTGGAGAAGGAGGAGGTGGTGGTGGTGGTGGTGGTAGTGGTGGTGGCGGTAGGGAGGGTGAGGAGGGTTTGGGAGGGAGGTGAGGGTCGTTGGATGGTGGAGGTGGTGGTTGGCTGTGGTTGGTGGTGGTGGTGGTGGTAGTAGTAGTAGTAGGGAAGTGAGGAGGGTTGGGGAGGGAGGTGGTGGTTGGTTGTTGGTTGTGGTTGAGGTGGTTAGGGAGGTTGGGAGGGTTGGGGGTGGGGGGGGGGAGATGGTGGTTGGTTGGTTAGTTGGTTGGTTGGTTGGGAGGTGGTTAGGGAGGTGGGGAGGGAGGTGGTGTAGTGGTTGGGGTGATTAGGGAGGTGAGGAAGGTTGGGGAGGGAGGTGGTGGTTGGCTATGGTTGTTGTTGTTGGTGGTGGTGGTAGGGAGGTGAGGAGGCTTGGAGAAGGAGGAGGTGGTGGTGGTGGTGGTAGGGAGGGTGAGGAGGGTTTGGGAGGGAGACGAGGTTCGTTGGATGGTGGAGGTGGTGGCTGGCTGTGCTTGGTGGTGGTGGTGGTGGTGGTAGTAGTAGTAGGGAAGTGAGGAGGGTTGGGGAGGAAGGTGGTGGTTGGTTGTGGTTGTGGTTGAGGTGGTTAGGGAGGTTGGGAGGGTTGGGGGGGGGGAGATGGTGGTTGGTTGGGATGTGGTTAGGGAGGTGAGGAAGGTTGGTGAGGGTGGTGGCTGAGGTTGGTTGGGAGTTGGTGGTGGTGGTGGAAGGGAGGTTCGGGCAAGGCAGGTGGTGGTGGTGGTAGGGAGGTTTGGGCAAGGCTGGTGGTGGTGGTGGTAGGGAGGTTCGGGCAAGGCAGGTGGTGGTGGTGGTAGGGAGGTTCGGGCAAGGCAGGTGGTGGTGGTGGTGGTGGGGAGGTTCGGGCAAGGCAGGTGGTGGTGGTGGTGGTGGTGGTAGGGAGGTTCGGGCAAGGCAGGTGGTGGTGGTGGTGGTGGTAGGGAGGTTCGGGCAAGGCAGTTGGTGGTGGTGGTGGTGGTAGGGAGGTTCGGGCAAGGCAGGTGGTGGTGGTGGTGGTGGAAGGGAGGTTCGGGCAAGGCAGGTGGTGGTGGTGGTGGTAGGGAGGTTGGGAGGGTTGGAGAGGGAGATGGTGGTGGTTGGTGGTGATGATGGTAGGGAGGTGAGGAGGGTTGGGGAGGGTGGTGGTCGAGGTTGCTTGTGAGTTGGTTGGTTAGTTGATTGGTTGAGGTGGTTAGGGAGGTGGTTGGTGGTGGTTGGTGGTGGTGGTGGTGGTTGGGAGGTGATGATGTCCCAGTCCTGGCTCCGATCCGATGGAAGGTGATGTGGGAGGTGGGTTTCAGTTTCAGTTTCAGTTTCTCAAGGAGGCGTCACTGTTTTCGGACAAATCCATATACGCTACACCATATCCACTAGGCAGATGCCTGACCAGCAGCTTAACCCAACGCGTTTAGTCAGGCATTGAGTGCGTTCATATACATTCATGTACCAATCAGTATGGATTTCGGCTGCAGAATTTTGCCAGAGAACAACATTTTTGTTGCCATGGGTTCTTTTTCAGTGCACAAAGTGCGTGCTGCGCACGGGACCGCCGTGGTGGTTGTGAATGGTGGTGGTGGGGAGTGAGGAGGTTTGGGGAGGGTGGTGGTGGTGGTGGTGGTTGTGGATGATAGTGGTGGTGGACAGGTGATGAAGATGAGGGTTGTGGTGGTTTGGTCGTGGTTGGCAGGGAAATGAGGTGGGTGTGAAAGAGAACGATGGTTAAGTGAGGAGGTGGGGCTGGGGGGTGGGGGTGGGGTGAGAAAGGAGGGATGGTGGGGGGTGAGGGAAAGGGATGTTTACCTAGAGAGAAGAGGAGGATGCAGTGTGTGCAAGAGGGGAGGTGGGGGAGCAATGGATGAGTGTGTGATGGGTGCAGGAGTGCGGAGGTGGGGTGATGTTGTGTGTGTGTGTGTGTGTTGTGTGTGTGTGTGTGTGTTTAATGGGTGGGTGGGTGGGTGGATGGGTAGGCGAGTGTGTTTAAGCGGGGTTGATTGGGAAGGGAAGTAGCGTGGGTGTTTGAATGAAAGAAGGAATGGAGGAGATGCGAGAGATGCTGCGCAGGGGAGATGCCTGTGTACGCGTGAAAGAGAGGAAGAAGAGAGAAAATATATCCGCGTGTGTGTGTGCGTGCGTGTGTGTGCGTGTGTGTATGTGTCTGTGTCACACACACACACACACACACACACACACACACACACACACACACACACACACACCCCTGCTCTACACTACCCCGGATTCACTCCCTTGCCGCTGCTGCAGGTACAGGAGGTTCAACGACCTGAAGAAGAAGTACCCTCACCTGAGGACCCTGGTGTCGGTGGGCGGTCAGTACGCGGGGAACGAGCAGTTCGCCCACATCGCTCACAATGACCACTACCTGCACACCTTTGTCACCACCACCGTGGACTTTCTGCGGACCCGCAACTTCGACGGCCTGGACATCGATTGGGAATACCCGAACGCCACGACCAGGGCTGATTACACTAGGTTCTTGAAGGTACGTACGTTGGTTTTGATGTGTTGTTTTTTTTGTATGAACATCGATTGGGAATACCCGAAATGCTACGACCAGGGCTGATTACACTAGGTTCTTGAAGGTACGTACGTTGGTTTTGAGGTGTTGTTTTTGTATGAACATCGATTGGGAATACCCGAATGTCACGTCCAGGGCTCTGATTACACTAGGCTCTTTAAGTCACGTGGGATTTGATTTTTTGTTGTTGTTGTTGTCACAGTAATGTCTGTACCTCAACAGGGAATACCTGAAATGCTACGACCAGGGCTGATTACACTAGGCTCTTGAAGGTACGTATGAAAGTTTTGATGTGTTGTTGTTTTGTTGTTGTTGTTGTCTGTGCATCGATTGGGAATGCCCGAGTGCCACAACCAGGGCTGATTACACGAGGTTCTTGAAGGTATGAATGTGGGTTTTGATTTATTGTTGTTGTTGTTGTTGTCTGTACATCGATTGGGAATACCCGAACGCCACGACCAGGGCTGATTACACGAGGTTCTTGAAGGTACTTACGAAGGTTTTGATGTGTTGTTTTTGTATGAACACCGATTGGGAATACCCGAACGCCACGACCAGGGCTGATTACACTAGGCTCTTGAAGTCACGTGGGATTTGATTTGTTGTTGTTGTTGTTGTTGTTGTTGTGTGTACCTCAACAGGGAATACCTGAAATGCTACGACCAGGGTTGATTACACTAGGCTCTTGAAGGTATGTGTGAAAGTTTTGATGTTGTTGTTTTGTTGTTGTTGTTGTCTGTACATCGATTGGGAATACCCGAACGCCACGACCAGGGCTGATTACACGAGGTTCTTGAAGGTACGTGCGTTGGTTTTGATGTGGTGTTTTTGTATGAACACCGATTGGGAATACCCGAATGCCACGACCAGGGCTGATTACACTAGGCTCTTTAAGTCACGTGGGATTTGATTTTTTTGTTGTTGTTGTTGTTGTCTGTCCCTCAACAGGGAATACCTGAAATGCTACGACCAGGGCTGATTACACTAGGCTCTTGAAGGTACGTATGAAAGTTTTGATGTGTTGTTGTTTTGTTGTTGTTGTTGTCTGTGCATCGATTGGGAATGCCCGAGTGCCAACCAGGGCTGATTACACTAGGTCCTTGAAGGTATGAATGTGGGTTTTGATTAATTGTTGTTGTTGTTGTTGTTGTCTGTACATCGATTGGGAATACCCGAACGCCACGACCAGGGCTGATTACACGAGGTTCTTGAAGGTACGTACGAAGGTTTTGATGTGTTGTTTTTGTATGAACATCGATTGGGAATACCCGAATGCCACGACCAGGGCTGATTACACTAGGCTCTTGAAGTCACGTGGGATTTGATTTGTTGTTGTTGTTGTCTGTACCTCAACAGGGAATACCTGAAATGCTACGACCAAGGTTGATTACACTAGGCTCTTGAAGGTATGTGTGAAAGTTTTGATGTGTCGTTGTTGTTGTTGTTGTTGTTGTCTGTACATCGATTGGGAATGCCCGAGTGCCACAACCAGAACTGATTACACGAGGTTCTTGAAGGTATGAATGTGGGTTTTGATTTATTGTTGTTGTCTGTACATTGATTGGGAATACCCGAACGCCACGACCAGGGCTGATTACACGAGGTTCTTGAAGGTACGTACGAAGGTTTTGATGTGTTGTTTTTGTATGAACACCGATTGGGAATACCCGAATGCCACGACCAGGGCTGATTACACTAGGCTCTTGAAGTCACGTGGGATTTGATTTGTTGTTGTTGTTGTTGTAGTTGCCTGTACCTCAACAATCAATCAATCAAAAACACTTTATCTATCAACATGGAAATTAAGTTGTGCAATCACAGGCTCGTTGTAAACACCAGCATGCGCAACATAAGAAGAGATTAAAACTATTCAAATAAGAATTCCCAATAGCTGACAATAGACTACCCCCCCTCCCTCCCCACACACACGTACTCATAGTGTTAAGACAATAGGGTATTACACAACAATATTTACATATGAAAACATCCAACAACAAAAAAGGTATATATTACTAAAAATGACGTGCCCGCGCACACACACACACACGTACACACACACACACACACACACACACACACACACACACACACACACACACACAAACACACAAACACACACATGCACACACGTTAAGACCATAAGGTATTGTACAACAATACATTTATAAACATCCAGGGAATAAATCGTATATATAAGTAAAATGCACACACACACTCTCTCAATGCTAGCCGAAATGCTACGACCAGCTGATTACACTAGGCTCTTGAAGGTACGTGGGTTTTGTTTTGTTGTTGCTGTTGCTGTTATTGTTTATGGTGGTGGTGGTGGTGGTGGTGGCGATGGCCTGTATATCGACTGGGACAACCCAACGCAACGACTATGATTACACGAGGGTCTTGAAGGCAGCGGTTTTTGTGTATGTGTGTATGTGTTGTTCTTTGTTTAGTTTTTAATTTGTGGTTTTTGATGGTGGTGTTATTGTTGTTGCACTTGTGTGTGTGTGTTTGTGTGTGTGTGTGTGTGCGTGTGTGTGTGTGTGTGTGTGTGTCTGTGTGAGGGGGCGAGTGTTTGTGTGTACGTTCGTGCGCGCGCGCGCCGCGCGTGCGTAGGTGCGTGCTGGAGCTTAGTGCTACCAAACGTGTTGCTCTTCCCTCATTTACTATATTGAAAACCTTGATATGAAACACCCTTCAGTTGCCACAACCATACCAATCACCACACTTCTACACTTCCACGCCCTTTACATCATTCCTATAGATAAACAAACGAATAAATGAATGAATGAGTAAATAAGCATATATATATATATATATATATATATATATATATATATATATATATATATATATATATAACACGTGCACTGACATGTGCTTTCCCTCTAACATGACCCAGGCATTGAGGACGGCCTTCGCGGCGGACAAGAGGGGCAAAGAACGCCTGTTACTGACTGTGGCGTTGCCGGCCGGGCGTCAGTTCATCGACCCGGGCTTTGACATCGGAGCACTGAACAGGTTAATCGGGCTCATTCTGGCCGATTCGAGAGAGAGAGAGAGACAGAGACACAGAGAGAGACAGAGAAAGACAGAGAGACAGAGACAGCGAGACAGAGAGAGCGAGACAGAGACAGAGAGAATCAAAGTTGAAGTCAAAGTAAAAAAAATGTTTCAATTGTCAGGCTTCTGGTCCATGACAACAGGAAGAGAGACAGCCGGAGAGAGAGACAGACAGAGACAGGGACGGATAGAGACAGACAGAAACAGAGACAAACAGACAAGACAGACTGACAGAAAGACAGACACACACACAGAGACTGAGATAGGGATTCTCACTTACTTTCTTTCGTTCTTTCTTCTATTCTGTTCCACTTCGTTCAGTCCGAGTTGAAGCAGATCGGGGTTTTCTTGTTGCTGTTATATTTTGTTTGTTTGTTTGTTGTTTGTAACTTTAAAGATAGTCTGACACAGACGATGCTATAACCGCACATAACATGCTGTTGGATGGATGGCAGTCATGGAGGGAAGGCTGTGGAGTGGTGGCCTAAAGGTAACGCGTCCGCCTAGGAAGCGAGGGAATCTGAGCGCGCTGGTTCGAATCACGGCTCAGCCGCCGATATTTTCTCCCCCTCCACTTGACCTTGAGTGGTGGTCTGGGCGCTAGTCATTCGGATGAGACGATAAAGCGAGGTCCCGTGTGCAGCATGCACTTAGCGCACGTAAAAGAACCCACGGCAACAAAAGGGTTGTTCCTGGCAAAATTCTGAAGAAAAATCCACTTCGATAGGAAAAACAAATAAAACTGCACGCAGGAAAAAAAAAAAAAAAAGGGGGGTGGGGGAGGGGGTGGGGGGGGGAGGGGGTGCGGGGGGGGGGGGGGGGGGGGGCGCTGTAGTGTAGCGACGCGCTCTCACTGGGGAGAGCAGCCCGAATTTCACACAGAGAAATGTGTTGTGATGAAAAGAAATACAAATACAAATAAACAGTGTTTGAGTGATGACGAAGTTGGTTGGGTTTTGTTGTTGTTATTGTTGTTGTTGTTTTTGTTTTGTTTTGTGTTTTGTTGTTGTTGTTTTTCAGTAGTTGTCCTTCATACGTGATTTTGCTTTTCATGTGTCTTTCTGTTCACATATTTTGATGTAATTACTTATTCATGTGTATTCACTTATTATGTTTATTTGATTTATTTCACTTTAGGTTAATGTTGTCTACATATCCCGGAGGTTTGGAGGTGGGGGGGACTTCATATAATAACTGCATATTTTACATAAATCCAGATAAACAAATAATTTTTAAATAATTGATAGCGTATCAAACACACAAAAGCTCGAAGGCGCGCACAGATACGTACACTTCCGCATATGACAAAAGTATGAAATCATATGTTTTCTTTCGAATCTCGGTGGCGCCTGGTGGGTAAAGGGTGGAGATTTTTCCGATCTCCCAGGTCAACATCATATGTGCAGACCTGCCAGTGCCTGAACCACCTTCGTGTGTATACGCACGCAGAAGATCAAATACGCACGTTAAAGATCCTGTAATCCCTGTCAGCGCTCGGTGGGTTATGGAAACAAGAACATACCCAGCATGCACACCCCCGAAAACGGAGTATTGCTGCCTACATGGCGGGGTAAATAAACAAAACGGTCATGCACGTAAAATGTTAAATGTTACATGTTTGTCTCAGTGTGTATGTATGCGTACCGTAAACCTGACTGAATGACACAGGAAACGAATGATGAGCGCCCAATGGCAGCCGTCAGTCGGCTCTACCCAGGTAGGCAGCCTGTTGTGTAAATGACTCCGTGTGTATAAAGCGCTTACAGCTTGGTCTCCGATCGAGGATAGGCGCTATATAAATACCCATATCAATCAATCAGTCAGTTCAACAATGATGTTGACTGAAACATGATACAGGTACGTGGACCTGGCGAGCGTGATGACCTATGATTACCATGGAAGCTGGGACAAGGTGACCGGTTTCGACAGTCCTCTCTTCTCCAGAAAGTCCGACCCCAGCTTCAACAATGAACTTAGCACGGTGCGTGCATTACCTGGGTAATGGTGGGTAATGGTGTGGGTGAGGAGGGTGTGGGGATGTGGGTTGGGTTGGTGGGAGGTAGATGTGGGTGTGGAGGTGTGGAGAGGGGAAGGGGTTGAGGGGAGGTGGGTTTGGTGTGCGTGCGTGTGTGTGTGTGTGTGTGTGTGTGTGTGTGTGTGTGTGTGTGTGTGTGAGAGAGAGAGAGAGAGAGAGAGAGAGAGAGAGGACGGTGAAGGATAGGGGGTAGGGATGAGGAGGTGGTATGATTGAGAGGTTTGATTTCTTCTTCGTCGTCGTCGTCGTCGTCGTCGTTGTGGTCTTCTTCTTCTTCTTCTATTTCGTTCTTTCTTGCTACTTTCTTTTTCTGTCGTTGACTTTTGTTTTGTTTTCTTTCTCTCTCTGTCTCTCTCTGTGTCTCTCACTCACTCTCTTGTTCGTTTGCTTTTTGTTTTTTGTTTTGTTTTTGTTGATGACGTTTGTTTGTTTGGGTTTTTTTTGTTTTTGTTGATGGTGGGTTTGTTGTTGTTGTTGTTTTTGTTTGTTTTGGGGTTGTTGTTTTTTTTTGGGGGGGGGAGTGAGGGGGGGGGCAGGGGGGGGGGGGTTTGTTCGTTTCTCGTTAATCCTTTCTTCTGATGGCGATCATTAACGTCATTTGGCACCTCGGTAAAAACTAAATTATCGTCTCGCCATAAAACCGATTAGACATTTTTGTTTCTTTCCTTCTTTCTTTCTGTCCGTCTGTCTGTCTGTATGATTTTCTGTCTTTCTTCTGGGTTTTTTTTTTCTATTTTACCTCTGCATTTTACGCCCCTGAAGAACTTTTTTTTTCATATCATAAAGGAGATTTGTTTCATTTTTTGGGGTGGTCAAAGGGTGTTGAAATGAAAGGACGGATAAAATAAAGTGAAAAGAATAAAAATGAGAATGAAAGGAGGAAGGAAAGAAAGAAAGAAAGAAAACACAGGAAAGAAGGAAGGCAAAAATGGAGGTAGGGAATGAGCGAGCGAGAGAAGAGAGCGAGAGAGAGAGAGAGAGAGAGAGAGAGAGATTAGCAAACAAACCAGGAAATAAAGAAGGAAGCATTCTTTAATTAAAAGGGGGGTTCACATAACTACGACAGTGAGTATGACATAGCGGTATAAGCTGCTGAAAAATCAAATCAACAAAAAAAGGACAAAATATCTCTGAGAATAAAGAAAGAAAGAGGAAAAATAAGGAAAGAAAGAAAGAAAGCAGGAAAGAAACTGACAAAAATGATAACACAAAGGAACAGAAACTACACACACACACACACACACACACACACACACACACACACACACACATACACACACAATACACCTCCCAGTCCTGCTCCCCCGCTCCCCTTCCGAATGATATGTAATTAGTTCATATTTCCTGACATCCCCGATTAACCCCAGATGTCCATAATGGCACAATACAATACAATACAATACAATACAATGGTGGCCAACGTCCTGACATCCCTTCATTGACATCCCTTCATTGACAGGTATTCTCTTCTTTTTGACTCACTTGTGTAAACAAAGTGAGTCTATGTTTTAACCCGATGTTCGGTTGTCTGTGTGTGTGTGTGTGTGTCCGTGTGTCTGTGTGTCCGTGGTAAACTTTAACATTGACATTTTCTCTGCAAATACTTTGTCAGTTGACACCAAATTTGGCATAAAAATAGGAAAAATTCAGTTCTTTCCAGTCATCTTGTTTAAAACAATATTGCACCTCTGGGATGGGCACAAAAAAATAATAAAAGAAGCCTAATTATATGCAAACTGCATTTACTGTTATATTTATATTTTTTGTATTCTCTAAACTTGGCACTTTGACCTCTTATTCTGACACAACAACAAGAGGAGTCATTATTATCATTTTTTGTTCAAACAGGAACTTCTTTTGCTAAGCATGGAATTTTTATTTATTTTGCAAACGTTTTGGTGCAGATAGTAAAAAAGGTAAATTACTCTGTAATTAATGCTAGGGGACGTAATTTATCACAAGTGAGTCTTGAAGGCCTTGCCTCTCTTGTTTTTTTCTTTTTTTCTTTTTCTAGCTTCCAAATATTTTTTATTCAGACAAAGTTTTACAGATGTAAAATTTATATACTTTGTGCATTAGAAGGTACAGGCTAAAGACATAATGACGTTCTAAATACTGACAAATCCATAACAACATAATGTAAACAGAACGATACGTATTCAATAACGTGATTCTATGGTGACATTATTTAGGTTGATCTTGTGCACACACACACACACACATGGTCCATTTCTGCACACAAAATAGTAGGTTATGTTCCATAGATAATTATGTTAGGAGCATACTTGTACATACTTCATGTATCATGCTCAGCCGCCGATATTTTCTTCCCCTCCACTTGACCTTGAGTGGTGGTCTGGCCGCTAGTCATTCGGATGAGGCGATAAACCGAGGTCACGTGTGCAGCATGCACTTAGCGCACGTAAAAGAACCCACGGCAACAAAAGGGTTGTTCCTCGCAAAATTCTGAAGAAAAATCCACTTCGATAGGAAAAACAAATAAAACTGCACGCAGGAAAAAAAAA
>NC_134876.1:42487811-42490311 GCF_041734735.1 Babylonia areolata | reverse complement strand
TATATATATATATATATATAACTCATGATAAAAACCACGTGAGACAACACTGAAGCGAGATAGCATTCAGCTGACATGTCGAATGACACGTTCCATAAAATACTGTTGCGTCAGTCTTCAGAAGATAGTCGTTGAAAGCAAACAGGAAGAGTTAAACCTGTTTCATCTATATATATATAAAAAAAATTAAATAATAATTTAAAAATTGAAAAGAAAATAAATCATTGATTTTGTTTTTTTAAACGAGAAAAAGAGAAGGAAAGAAAAGGAAAGCGGAGACAGCCCGCGCTGTGATGACAGAGAAAATGATTATCTTCATGCACAAACAGGCGTTTCTTCACCGCACTGAGCACAACGGGAGTAAGGCCGCCATAATTTTCGTCTAACAACCGAGCAATGGCTGAACATAATTCCTTTGATCATTGTGTTCATGCATTCAGCTTTACCTTCGCTGCCTTTGACTCCCATTTCTCTTTTCAATGTCCAATTTTTTCATGTTATAAAATAATGTTTCTGTCCATTTTGATCATAGCTGTTTTGTGCCTGTTAACTTGAAGTGTCTTATTACTGACGAGTTTAGTGTTCGTTAATTAACACGCGATATTTCAATGTCGATTTCTGGCTGTCCTGTTTCTGTCTTTCTTCGTCTCTGTCTCTCTGTGTGTCTCTGTCTCTGTTTCTGTTTCTGTCCTTGCCTATGACTCTGAGTCTGACTGTCTGTTTGTCTATCTGCCCCCCACGCCCCACCCCCACCCCACACTGAACCCTCACCCCCCACCCCACCCCACCCTGCCCCCCTCTCTTTCTCTCTCTCGGTTGTTTGGTATTACAGGTGCTGTTCCATATGTTATGTTTCGTTGTGTTCAGCACGTCGAGTAAAATAGTTATTTTACAGGCGGCGCTAACTGTAAGAAATGTCTCAACAACGGCACTGAGCAGCATCACGCAGCAGTAGTAGCAGTAGTAGTAGTAGCAGTAGTTGTGTGATTAAAAAAAAAAGCATGTAGTCAGTAGAAGTCACGGTTGTAGAAATGATAGCGATTGTGGCAACAGCAGTAGTAAGTTCCTATTCTTTTTACATTACAACTGCGTGTGAAACACGTTAAAAAAAAAAAAAAAATTCAAACGCATGGCTAAAAAAACTCTTCTTCCATCCTTCTGCTTTCATTACCGACACTGAGTTCTTTACTGACCACGCTAAGTGTCCGCCAATCCATCACCACAAACAATTAACCACCTCCAACCACCCACCATCTAACCACCACTCACCAACTAACCTACTGCACATGCACCAACCAACCAACGACCACCACCAGCCACACATCAACCAACGACCACCACCAACCAACGACCACCACCAACCAACGACCACCACCAGCCACACATCAACCAACGACCACCACCAACCACACATCAACCAACGACCACCACCAACCAACGACCACCACCAACCAACGACCACCACCAACCACACATCAACCAACGACCACCACCAACCACCCACCATCTAACCACCATTCACCAACTAACCTACTGCACATGCACCAACCAACCAACGACCACCACTAACCACACACCAACCAACCAACCAATCGACCACCTGCCAAACCATCCACCAACCAACCAGTGCACCAACTAACCAACCACCTGGCAAACCATCTCCACCCACCAAGTAACCAATCCCCACCACCTAGCCAGACACCAACTACCCACTACAACTAAAACCAAACAACCACCCAACACCCACCCAACAACTATTCACCAACCAAACATTCACCCACAAACCTCCCACCACATCTAAAACCAACCAACAACACTCCCACCCACCCACCAGCCACCCAACCACATACTCACCACCCACCACCGCCAACCAACCAACCAACCAACCAACCCATCACCCAACTCATCACCCACCACCAACAACCACCCACCAACCCATCAACTACCCACCACAACCACCATCACCAACCACCCACCACCAATAATGACCAACCACCACCACCCACCACCACCAACCAACCCTTCAACAACCCACCACAACCAAACCACCCACCACCAATAATGACCAACCACCACCACCCACCACCAACAACCAACCCTTCAATAATCCACCACAACCACCACCACCACCACCCACCACCACCACACAACACCAACCGTCACGTCAGTACACTGCCTGGATGCCCACGCAACAAGCGGACTGGTTTCAGTTTCAGTTTCTCAAGGAGGCGTCACTGCGTTCGGACAAATCCATTCGGACAAATCTACCGAAAACCCAACACGCTCAGTCAAGCCTTGAGTACATGCATTACATCAATTTGTGTACCTATTAGAGTGGATTTCTTCGACAGAATTTTGCCAGAGGACAACACTCTCGTTGCCATGGGTTCTTTTTTCAGTTCGCAAAAAAAAAACGTGCTTCACATGGGACCTCGGTTTATCGCCCCAACCGAAAGACTAGACACTCAGTACGATTTTTGCAGTCCAACTTGGGAAGAAA
>NC_134876.1:42455311-42482811 GCF_041734735.1 Babylonia areolata | reverse complement strand
TCACAGTAAGTCTGTGTCATCAGCAAATATTTTTACAAAATACACCAACACATCTGGCATATCATCATTGGTAAAGTAAATGAATAATATTGGCCCCAAAACACTTACCTGAGAAACTCCACTGGTTACATTTGATCAGTTGATGTGTCTGACCTCTCCTCAGAGAAATGCTTACATTCTGGCTTCTGTAGTGTTGGCATGTTATCATAATCATCCAGTCTTGAATAGTATGAAAAAATAATAACTGTGTAACACAAGACCTTCCAGATGTAAATCTATACTGGTAATTTAATAAAAAGGTTATTCTCAATTAAATGCTTATTCAGCCTATCTTTGATAATACCTCCGTAAGTTGCCAGTGGGGGGAACCCGTGACAACCTCCTGGGGCAGTGTGTTCCATTCCAGGATGGTGCAGGGGAAGAAAAACATCTGGCTGTATTGTGTCCTGCAGGCAAGGATGTTGTAGTTACAGATGGTGTTTTTCAGAAGTTCAGCCTGCCATCTGATGATCTTTAATGGTAGGCAGACTGAATTATGGAGATGAGTCCATAATGGAATTTATAAAACATCTCCAGGATAGCTTTTTTTTTCATCTGACTTGTAGAGAGTGCTAGTTGAGGGAGCTGATTATAGAGCTGACGCAAGACGTCTGATGTCAGTCAGTGAACCATCTTGCTGCTTGGTGCTGACTTTTTCAATGGCCTGGATGTCACTGGCTATACAGAGGCTACACGTTCAAGGATAGGACAACCAAGGGCTTTGTACATTATTTTCTTTGTCTTTTGTTTCCAGTCTTGTGGTCGTGCCAGAGAAAGCCTAGGGTCTTGGCTTTGTTGGTTGTAGATCATCTTGGATGTTCACACCAAAATATTTTATGGTGTTTTACATTTTCCAGTGGGCTGCCATGTTGCATTGTAGAGATAGGAAGTTTTGTTATGGGTTCTTTTTTCTTTTTTTTCTTTTTTCATGTGTTCATATGTTCTGATCAGGTAGTTTGCTTGCCTCTTCAGTGCCCCATATATATCTTAAGAATGCTTCGCTATTTACCCTGGGACATACATGTGTCATTTCAGGATTTTTCTCGGGTCTATTTTAAAGTTGATTTGTTCCAGTAGCCACCAGTCAGAAAGCTTGAATTGTTTACTTCCATTATCCATGAGGAGCAACAGCCAGTCATGCTCTGATATATCTCATTATCTGGATGATATTGTCAGTTCCCCTCTCTTGATGCTTCCAAAATGGCGGACGATGTACCACAACCTTACCATACTGGCTTGAAACCGCAGTGTGTTACAACAACAGCAAATGAGATTATGCTACCCAGAATATTGCAGAAGTTTTACAAGTTATTGATGATGATGAATTGAGTGCTGGGTGTGTCAAAAACTTGTCAGATGGTCCCCTGGACCTGATTGAAAGTTAGAATGACAGTTTGAAGAGAGGAGGGGGAAGTGGGGGCAGTTGAAGAGCTGGATAGCCAGCAAAGGAGAGGAAAGTGGAGCCGGAGATTGAGTATACCGGTAGTTCTATGGCTGACTGAAAGACATACTACTCACATCTTACGAGTTCATTGACTTTGTGAGATGAGCGGCTATGTATGTAATATTGCTTTTATTATTTTTATTGAATTTATCAGGTGAGGAATGCAAATGCACTTTGGTTACTTGGTTAGGTGGGTGGTTGGTTGATAACTTGTGGGGGTTGTTTTTTTGTTTTTTTTTTAGTTTCTCAACTGGATTAAAAGTTTCCTGATCATTAGAAATATTTTTAAAAACCCACTTATTCAGGGCAGGGAGAGAGAAAGAGTGAGGAAGGGGGTGAACAGTTTCGTGCAGGTCTTAAATTTCATACAATTTGTACAGCATGGTTTTAGAAAAGCATGCTTGCATTGATTGTCTGCAGGCGGATTTGTGAAATTATGAACAGTGCTTACCCCCTCACCACCACAGTGTTAATAACCTTTTTGATGCCAGTAGTCTGAAAGTAAACGTGAATTGAGTGGATGTGGCACAGGGAAGCACTGCAAATGAAGGATGTGTACATACATACATACATATATATATATATATTTATATTTATATATACTAATATAGATATATAGATATAATATCAGTGTCTTAGCAGTCAGAATTTGATAGTCTGTATATTGGTGATAATTGGACACGTAGAGACCGGATTGATTGACATTGCTGTTTCCAGGGGGACCATCGGGCAACATCATTTCTCCATTCCATGACATTCCTCTCTACTCTGATGAGAAAGCCAAAATCTGTCACATGGTGGTTGAGATCCCCCGGTGGACAAATGCCAAGATGGAGGTTAGTACTCTCCTTCAGCAAAGATAAATTGTGAAAATCAAACAAAAACAAAACAAAACAAAAACAGCAAACAAACAAAAAACAAAAAAAGTTGGGAGGTGTACATGTTTGTGGATGTGCTTTTGTGTGTATGTTTTTTTTTTTTTTTTTTTGTGTGTGTGTGTGTGTGTGTGTGTGTGTGTGTGTTTTCTCTTTTTTTTCTTTTGTGTGTGTGTGTGTGTGCGAGTGTTTATGTGTGTATGTGTTTATAATGTTCTGAGGCTTTGTTGATATAAACAGAATGATTTGTGTAAAGTATTTTTGCATAGTCATGTTTCTGAATGGCTGGCTGTCCAACCTGGGTTGGACATCAGTGATACTGGGACATTTGCTTCTGGCCTGAAGTAACAACTGTTGGCCTGATTTGAATAATGTGTAATGAAACTTGTCAATACTCATGAGGGCAAGGATCTAATATCTTCTCAGTCCCATGGTGATTGATTTGACCACATCTGTAGGTGGTGTGAACAGCTGTGTGACAATTGATTGTTGGTGGAATGATGCTCTTTACAGTTTACACCTCACCAAATGTCCTTTTTGCCCTTCAGTTTTGAGGGTCAGCATGGGAGACCATTTGTTTTATAGCGACTTGGGTTAGTGAACTGAATAATGGTGTATGATGGATGCTTGTGAGGAAAATGTTTTTTTGTTGTTGTTTATTTTAAAATAAAACTCAGTTTAGTCTTTTGCATATATCTAACAGAAATGTATTTTATTGTAGCTCAGATTTAGCTTGTTTGTCTGTCTGTCTCTGTCCTGCCTGCTCCATTATGATTATGTTACCTTATTACAAATAAGAATATCAGACATCATCATTCAAGTTGATCAACAACAAAAAAAAGATAAAAATATGAATTCTGTAGTGTACAATTAGCAAAAGAATTTTGAAACTTCAGCAACCTGTAATGGTGTGTCTTAGCTCTGCACATGTGTACATGTGTGTGTGTGCACACATTCGTAAGAGAGTGTTTATGTATGATTCACATTTAGGTTTCTTTGACCATTCTGTTCAGTGTTCAGAGTATGTAAGTGGGTGATTACTTCTCCAGGATGTTTCTTTTGGGTCATTTCCATGACAACCATGATTCCTCTGTTGTAGTTCATTTTGAATGATGGATAAGTGTTTCAAATTGATTTGGAAGACTCGATCAGTGAAGGAACATACTTAACAGTCTTTTGGCAAGAGGAGATGGTTTGAACAGAATAGAATGGTGCAGGTGGTTTCAATTCATTTCTGATTTGTTTGTTGTTGTTGTTTTTTTAATATGTTTTTTTTCTTTCTTTTTTTATAGAAAACTTTTGTGCTTCCGAAAAGCTGAGAGAGGATGACCGGATTTAATGATGCATATTTACTATTGTTTCACACATAATGACATTTGCACACATTCACTGATACAGTGATACACATGCAAATTGTACACACACATGTACATGCATAGTCAGTCAAGAGAGAATGACTTGAAAAACAAAGTAAGATAAAGAGAATCAAGTTAAACATACATGAATGTAAAACTCTTTTCATCAAAGAGAAAGAGAACCAAGATATACACACACGTACAACTGTGTAGAATGCATATCTCCATTTCTGAATTTGTTTTCACACTCAGAATTATGTGCATATAGAGGCATTGATTGCTGAACTAAAGTTTGTGTTACAAATTGTACACACAAATTCAAACAGGTACAGAGATACATATTTATATTTAATTATAAATATTGATAATGCATGTATACCCATATGTGCACAAGTTACATACACATAGTGACATGCACACACACACACACACACACACACACACACACACACACACACACACACACACACACACACACACACACATGCTGTCACTTAAATGAGAAGATGTAAAACCCAAGAACGAACACACACACACACACACACACACACATATACACACACACAAAGTCATCTTATTGTACTAAATAGAGTACTGGTACAATTATTTTCACAACAAACATTTCAGGAATCCTAATGTTGGAAGGATGTTCTTAGCTTACAGCACTACACAACACAGGCAACTAAATCTTACTCCTTTGGGAGTATCAGGTTTGCAAACAGGGCGAGTGTCCTCTTCCTGGTTCATGTTGGACTGAAACAATAGGCCCAGGAAATCTTTTCTTTCAGCTGCACTTGTATATTGCTGCTTTTTTTTCTGTGGTGTATTGAATAAGCTGAATCACTCATTCAGGCAAGGCATTTAAACTGCTTACGCTAGCAGCATCTGCTGTGTTAATTTCATAAGGAATGGGTAACATATGCACTGGGATCAAAAGTTAATTGTGGGTGCCTTCAGGTGTGGCAGCTGTTTTTGTTCTGTTGTTTTTTTGTGTGTGGTTTTTTGGTTTGTTATTTTTTTGTTTTGTTTTTTAACACAGTTGATTCGTGCCTTTTGGATCTGTGTTGTGTGAATTAGTAGTTGTTTCTTTGAGCTCTTCAGTTTTGCCTTGTTGGCTTTTTGTACTGCCCATTGAGTTTGAGCCTGTGGTAAAATGTGACAGGGAAAAAGAGAAAGATTTACTGATTTAGGGAGTGCACTTGGTAGGAGAGGAGGGGTTGGGGGTAGTAGTAGTGGTGGCAGGACTAAGAAGTAGGGACTTGGTGTAAAAATGCGCATGGCGTCTTTGCTAATAAAGTTAAACGTGTTAAATGGCAATGGAATCAGAATAATTTCCATAATTGTAGTTTAAGATTCTATCTTAAATGCAATGGTAAAACAGCTGCCATGAACTGTATACTGAACACATGTACATGCATGTACACTCATGCACTTGCACACTTGCATGCACACGTACAAGATTACCATATTTCGTCATTGACATTGCCTTAGAAATTATGAAGTTGTCATTATCACGTGTTCAGTGTAGGTCAAGATAAAGTGGCACACGTTTAGGTGTGATTCTCAATGCCCAGCTCACACCAATTTTACATTCAGGCTGGGTGTGTAAAATGCAACACTGTCAAATCACAGCCATTGAACACAACAGATGTATGATTTTGCAGCTTATTGTGTCAGAATGAACCATTGAAAACAAACAAAATAAAATTGGCGGGTAAATGTGTCAAGAGGAACAGAAATCAAGAAGTAAGAGGTGCAATAAAGTGAAGGGTCATAGGGAATCGACTGAATGAGTGATGAGTCATGTTCTGTTACTCTTAAAACACCCATTCAGGAGTTAAACATATCTGTGAGATTAACATGTACACACAGACAAGCAAGGGTGTTTGTGTGCTTTAACACACACACAATCACACACACATACACACATACATGCATGCACACACACACCACACACAGGTGGTAACGCGAGTTTCCCAGAAAGAAAGATAGATCTGTTCTATCAAGGACAATCCTTTAAAGGGAGACGACATTTATAGGGGAATGAGTTTCTTGCTGATATTATATCAGTGTTCTCTCCCTTGGATTACAGACCCAACCAAATGATGCCCTGTTCAAAACCATTAGAATAAAGAAATGTGTGTGGTGTGGTGTACTGTGTTCTCTATGTGTTTAGGGAGCAGAGAGAGTATGGAATGGGATTGTGCGTTGGCTTGAGTTCAAGTGACAAGTAAATTTGTGCAGGCATGTGTGATGTGCACGAATGGATGCATGTATATTTGCACATGTGTACATACATTTTTCGTGTGACAGAGAAACTTACAGAAGACATCTCATTCCTTTGTGCATTTATATATATATATATATATATATATATATAACATTCTGACATGTTACATTGTTTCTAGATCAGCAAAGACGAGAAGCTGAATCCAATCAAGCAGGATGTGAAGAAAGGCAAACTACGCTATGTCAAAAACATCTTCCCCCACCATGGCTACATCTGGAACTATGGAGCACTACCTCAGGTAAAAAAGATATACATGGGTGTTACAGGACTGTGGTAATGCTCTGTCCCCCAAAAGGCCCTAATTTCACTTTGAGAAAACTATCAAGACAAAATTTGATGCATATCAATACAATGCATTTTTTGCAGGCCTGTTTGTTGGATCAAAAATGCATTAACATGCACATTATATAAATAATATGAAATACATTTTTAATCCTTGTCATGTTTTTTTCTGTGAAAGATGTTATGCCAGAATTATTACACTGTTAGATTTAAGTTTACACATTTTTGTTGGTTGGGGGCTTTGTATGTGGTGTTTCTGAGTATGTTGAATGATAGACATCATTGAGCCTCACCAGCCAAATGACTATAACAGTGAAGGATTATTTGGACATGTGTGGCAATGTTGTATTAGTTGTAGAAATGCAGCTTTCTGTGTTGAACATTGATAAAATCATGTGGTGGTTTCAAAATTTGATTTAAAAAAGATTGTGTGTTAAACTTATTCAGTTTATTTCCCCATCAAAAGTAAAACAATATTGATTTTTTTCTGTTTCAGACCTGGGAGGATCCCAAGCACGTAGACAAAAATACTAGCACTGCTGGAGACAACGACCCTATAGATGTGTGCGAGATAGGTCACAAGGTGATACAGAAACGGGATCCTTGTACTCTTTTATTCTTAATTTATTAAGTCTTGTTGGTTTTTTGTTGTTGTTGTCATTGATATGTTTAAGTGTTTTTCAATAATTTGTGTTTTTTGTCTGTTAGAGAAAATCCACACACGAGGGAAAAAAAGCACTGCACATCATATACTTTATCAACCATATGGAGACTCAGTTAAATGGACAAAGACATTTTTTGTGACCGGATATTTTGGCAGTATTTGAAAAATTCACTTTCACAAAATGATACACACATACAAATGATACATAATTAGCTTATAAACATTTTTATAAATATTTCAGAGTATGTCACTAAATATTGAAAACCAGAAAAATGCATACTGTTCACACCGTTGTAGCGGCCAGTCAGCAAAACTTTCATCATCACTTTCAAAAACATTGTCTGGTAAAAACTGCATGTCTTTAAGTTTGTCATGGAAAAATAATGAAAAAATTTGTCACCAGTGTCTAGGTCAGGTTTAATGTCTGAACCTTGTTGTGTCACAGATTATATTGCCTCTCACATCAAGTAAGACTTGTGTGTCAAAACAACATGTGTCAAAACAACACTGAAACGTAGTATTTGTGCCCGGTCTACAGTCAGGGAAAGAACTGCATGTAGGAAAATGTCACTCTAAAAGCCTGTGTAGTTTTCCTTTAATTGAGCGCCGCTTGATGTATTTAAAAGATTGATGTCTGCCGATGTCCAAGCCTCAGTACATTGTTTTGAGCTGACAGAATGTCAATGCCCAAGCATTGGCACATCTCCAAAGAGTTAGAATGAATAAATTAAAGACATTAGCCAGTTCAGACACAGGTTCTGATAAGATTCAAGGCCTTAGAATGAAAATGTTCCAGCCTTCAGAGAATCTTTATTAAGCTGCCCATAAAAAAAGTCAGGTCTGTGGATTTCCTGTGATGAGGGCTGTATGTTCTTGGGGAAAATCATAGCTTTACATGTATGATTAATAATTCTTCTGTTGTAAACTTGTAAGATTTTCATGCTTTAGTTTAAGTTTAACAAAAATTGATATTGATTACCTTTCCCCCGTTCAAAAAAAAAAAAAAAAAAAATCAAACCCAAAGCAACACCACACCAGACTTTATCATTTCCACCCCTCCATTCAGTGGAATTTGTCTTTTTCTACATACTTTGATTGCCAGTTGTTGCAATATTAAAAAGAACAAGATTGTATTCTCAAATCTTACTTTGGCAGGGTGAGTGTACATGCTGTTTGCTGCTAGACACTGTTCAGCAACTTCCAGTGGTATGTGCTGGGAGTTGGCAGGTCTGCGTATTTAAACTGTTTTTAGTTGCATCAAGAGAGATGCGGGGCAGGCACCATACAGCAGTAGCCAGTACATAACACAGAGATGAACCTGATTGTTGCAGATTCACAAGAGAGGAGCTGTGATACAAGTGAAAATCCTTGGGTCCATGCTTCTCATCGATGAGGGGGAGACAGACTGGAAAATCATCGCCATCGATGTCACTGACCCACTAGCTGAGAAGCTGAATGGTATGAGCATGGACTAGTACTGATGTCTTTGCATACTGCTCTTCTGCCAAATATCAGGAATCTGCTGAGAATATTCTTTTGGTGTCATTTTTTGCACCATTTCAAACTGATGCAGACTAGGCCCCCCCGATATACCTTGCTTGGCAAAATTTTCACAATATTCTTTTTATCCAGTGGCCTGAATTCAGGATTCTGTTGGGAGAAAATGTAGATTGTACCTGTAGTTGAGTAGTGCAGAGCAGTGGACTGTCGTGTGTCTGTGAAGTTCATGGTTCAAAACCCTGGCATTGTCTGGTATGTTAAGGATGATATTGTTCCTGTCTGCTGACCTGCCAGTTCCCTAGCCCCCACTCTTCTCCCACAACCTTCCTGCCTAAATTTCCACACACAAGCATAGACACAAACTAAGGCACAAGGCAAACACACGCACACACACACACACACACACACACACACACACATATTCACATATGCATAAACAGGAACACCCAGGTTTTTTTTTTCATTCTCATATGAAAATGGTTACTTGTACAAACATAAACATTGATTCTTGTTGTGTGCAGACATTGATGACGTGAAGAAGGAAATGCCAGGATTGTTGGAGGTAAGGTGATACCTGTTAAACCGGCTTTATAGTTTTAGTGTTGGGTTTTTTGTTGTTGTTTCACAATCCATGAACCTGTTTCGTATGAGTGAGTGCACATGCTTGATTTTTCAGTTGCCTTCTTACAGGTTCAGATAATATTGTGGCCTATTTCCTCACATGTTTGGTACTTATTACTTGTATTTTAAGTAGCATTGCTTATGCCCTGTTTAGTGGGGTAGGGTTAGACTTTTGCACATCATCACGTAATAAATTTGCATCGTTAGAATTTACTCTTGAATCATTTCATTCATTCAGAATCTGTGATGATTTGTTTAGAATTCTGCACATCATATGATGATACCATTTGTTGTATGATCGGTTCAGGGATTGTATTTTCATGTAGATTTTGTTTTTGATTTGTTTTGTTTTGATTTTGAGGGTGTGGGGGGTATTCTTTTTGTGTGTGTGTGTTCCATAATTCATTCCCTTTCTCTCATTTCCATCTCATTAACCCTCCCAGCACTGTTGCAGGCAACATACGAATGGTTCCGTTACTACAAGGTACCTGATGGAAAACCTGAAAATAAAGTGTACGAGGATGGAAAGTGCCAAGACAGGGTCAGTATGATTATTTAAAGAAAAGGAATGTATCTGATGTAAAGATGATAATTAAGATAAATGTCTGACACTATGATTAGCATCCAGAAGACTTGATAATTTGACACAAAGGAAAATCTGATTTTGTTTTGGTCACATTTGGATGAACATCAGGTCATGCAATATCTGCAGCTGTCTGATCTGGCAGACTTTGGTTGAAACTTAGCAAAATCACAATACCTTATTCTTCTTTTCTTTTTTATTGCAGAAGAAGAGGGGGAAAACAAGATAAGACCAGTCATCTTACATTTGCACTTAATTTAACGCCCACATTGAAGGGGTCATACCTTCATACTTTTTTCTGTCCTTCTTGTATTTGAAGTTGAAAAAGAAATGTCTTCAACATGGTTTGGTGATATTTGTATTTTGAGTGAAGATGTTAACATAGTTTCCTAAAAAAAAAAATTCCCCTTTTCTTCCAGTATGGCTGCTGTTTTGTTTCCACAGCAAGTCTTGATCATATGAATTAGAAATCATTATTTTAGGCTGTAACAAAACTGCATAAAGATACAAGGAAAGACATAGAAGGTTATTGAAGTTTGTTTATGGCTTTATAAGTTTTGAGGTTGTTGTTATGTTTTTTTTTCTGTTAAAAGTAGAGGCAGAATTGGTCAGTGTGGTATAATTGAGAGTGGACGGTCGTCACAGTCAGGATAGCTTAAAGCAGGTGAAAGCAGCAAGTTTGTGTGTGATTGGTTCCTGTTTGGGCTGGACAGGACTTTGCCCTGGACGTGATCAGCACCACCCACAACCAGTGGCAGGAGCTCATGGAAAACCCCTCCTCCAGCAAGGATGTGTGCTGGTGAGAATTGTGACCTGCCTGCCTGCCCTCTGTCCCCATATGAAATCTGTTGTTACATGATTGATGAGGGTGCAATAAGTTGACTTATACCTCTACTTTTATATCAAAAGTGTTAGGAAATGCCCTGTACATTTTGTATCTTTCTCCAATCAGTGAAGTTTCCTTTTTATATATATATTTTTTTTGTTTTTCAACTCATAAGTTTTTATTGTTCAATGTAGTTAAAATAAAAACAAACAAACGCACCATATCATTTTTAAAAGTTGCTGCTTACATTCATGAGCTGATCCTCGCTAATAACTTTTTTTTTTCTTTCTGTGTTTTTTGTTTTGTTTTGAAAAGTCAGAAGACTCTCTGGCCTTTCTTAAGTAACCACATTAAAAGTCCATAAAGATTGAATTTTAAATAAAAACTTCAAAAATATATTTAGTCTTGTTTTCCTGTCCAAGAGTTTTGCTTGCAAAAAACAAAAAAACAAAAAAAAGGAAGGAGAACTAAACTGCTTTACAGAGAATGTTGTATATATCTGCATTCAAACAAAGAGAATCTGATGTCTGTGTTTTTGTTGGGTTTTTTTTTTGAGAAATCTTTTATCCATGGATTTTGTCATTTGAAACTCAAATATCTTTATTATTTGGGCCTTTCAAAGATGATGTTCGTGTGTTTGTATGTGTGTGTGTGTGTGTGCATGCATTACATATACATGTGTGTGTGTTTCAGCACTAACTCCTCTGTGGGAAGATGTAAGGACAAGGTGAGCCCAGAGGCAACCATGAGTCTGTTGGAACAGGTCAGTCATGTGTGTGTGTGTGTTAGTGTGTGTTTTTCCTGTCTGTGTTGTATGTTTGTGTGGCTTGGTTTGGCTGGGTGCTCATTACTGGTTTGTGTGTCCCATTTGTTCATGCGGTGTACCGTACTTTGTGTATCACTTGATTTGGGACTGATAAACACATGAGCTGTTCTGTGTTGGGATGGGGGACTCTTTTTGCTTTGTGCGC
The DNA here is from genome assembly GCF_041734735.1 of Babylonia areolata. Taxonomy (NCBI): domain Eukaryota; kingdom Metazoa; phylum Mollusca; class Gastropoda; order Neogastropoda; family Buccinidae; genus Babylonia; species Babylonia areolata. The sequence goes on along the minus strand of NC_134876.1, from coordinate 42,471,361 downwards.
ATGTTGTCCCTTCTGCGTTACTTGGTGTAGAAGAATGAAAACCCGTTAGTCATATTTTACTGGAGTGTAATACATTACTGTCAATGTCAGAAACACATTTGGGAGTAAGTCTGCTGTTGACTGAAATTTTTGTGTGCCCTTGTTCTTGTAATGCATTGCTGGGAACAGTCTCTCACTGCTTGTTTGCACAGTGTTTGTGTGTTTGCATTTTGTTTGCTCTTTGCAGAGTGATGTTTGCCTCTGCTTTCTTGGCTTGTTATTTAACTTGAAAAGTGTGTGTGCACACTCATATATAAGCATATATGTAAAAAACAAAACAAAAAAACAACAACACAAGTTTGCCTTCTTAATTATAGTGTCTCCTTTATAACCTATTGTGTGCTGGTGATAGATTAAAAAAAAAAAAAAATTAAAAAAAAAAGAAAAAAAGATTCCCCCCTCTTCATTTTCCCTTTTTAAAAATTTTTTTAAAATTTTTTATTAACGATCTGAAATAAAATGGAGAAGAATCAGCGGTTTCACCTATGTTAAAAATAATTTGTGCTTCTGTCTAGAGTTGAAAGTTATGGACGACATGGATGGACAGTTAAAACAGTGAAGGCAAAATCAAGTCTTCTGTCATGCACGGACAGAAAACAAGTTCAAGGGATGCAACCCATCCTGAAAGGCAAAGAGCATAGATGTGCAAACTGGGATTATTTCCCATTACTGTAAGAATGGATGCATCCAAGTACATCCTGTAATGGTGAAAAAGATGACTGCGGTCTGTGTATATAGTACAGTGTATGCAAAATTTCTTACACTGTGAGCCCATGTGATTTGTTCAGTTTTCTATTTTACCTTGTTTTTGCTGGAAAGGGAAAGGTTGGTAGGTGTTGGTAAAACATGTGTACATGTCAAGGGTGTGAAATGTGTGAACGTGCGCATGTGACTTTGTGTGTGCAGTGTTGTTTTTCAAGAAGATATCTTTACATATACTTACCGGCCTGTAAGGAACGTCAGTATACCAGTACTAAGTGCAACCTGGCTGTGATTTTGTTTTTGTGCATTTTGAATATATATTTCTGAATTTACATATTACAATCGCACTAATTTAGTATATAACACATTTTTTTAGAGTGATTAACATAATTTGATTCTGTCAGTTTCTTTTAAAAGTTGTCAGAAGCTTGTCATTGTCTTAACTTGGATTTTAACACTTATGTGAAACATCAAACACTGTTTACCTGGCACTTAACAATACTTTGCTGGTTTCATCTGAATTTCAAAACTCAACTGCCATTTTTCACTGTGTTCTGAATTTTCACATACACAGTACACAGTACTAGCCATGGAAGGCATTTACAAGAAGGACACATTGATTTGAATTGATGATACAGATGTCGGGATATTTAGAGAAAAAGAGTGAGTCCTGGTCATCATCACAAGAATCATTATCTGTGTCATTCTGATTATCGTCATCTCAAGATTCTTGGATTTTTTTTTGGTGGACTCCATTCTGTTCTTTTATTTTTCTTCTGTTGCATCAGGTAATTAAACTTTCACTCAGCACCCCCCCACCCCCTTTTTTTTTCTTCAAAATTTCTCAGAGACATGCAATGATGCATGCTTTTCAGATAATTTTCTGCCCTATTCCTGTTTTGGAAAGGAAATATTATGTGAAGAATCATGATTCTTTAACACTAACAGTGCAGTTAGAATTGTGTAAGAATCATTATTCTTTAACAGTGCAGAGGGAATTGTGAAAGAACCATGAATCTTTAACAGTGCTGTGGGTGTTACGTAAGAATCATGATTCTTTAAAAGTGCTGTAGGATTGTGTAAGAATCATGAATCTTTAACAGTGTAGCGGGATTTGCAAAAGAACCGTGATTCTTTGACACTGCTGTGGAAATTGTGTAAGAATGCTGATTCTTTGTCAATGCAGTGGGAACAGTTTAAGAACCATGATCCTTTGACAGTGCATTGAAAATTATGTAAGAATCATGTTTCTTTAATAGTGCAGTGGGAATTGTGTAAGAATCATTTCTTCAACAGTACAGTAGAAATTGTGTGATAATCATGATTTTTTTTTTTTAACAGTGCAGTGGGACTTAGTAAGAATCATGATTCTTTTATAGTGTTGTGGGAATTGTGTAAGAACCACAGTTTTACAACAGTGCAGTGCGGATTGTGAAAGAATCATAATTCTTTGACCCCATGACTTATGAACTTTGGTGAAATGAGATCATTGTGGCAATTTGAAGTGCATTTACTTTCTATTTTCTACTTTTTGTATACTTACTTATAAGTAGTGTAATTTTGCTGAACTAAATCGTGTAAGACCATGATCTTCTTTAACAGTGTAGTGTTCAGAATCCAGAATCTTAACAGTGTAGTGGGAATTGTGTATGAATCATATTTCTTTAACAGTGCTTTCAGTATTGTGTTGACAGTATTTTGGGAATTGTGTAAGAACCACAATTCTTCAAATTAATAGTGCAGTAGAAAGAACCATGCATGATTCTTCAACAACAGTGCTGTGGGCATAAGCATCATTATTCTTTTAACCCTTGACTGCTGAAGTTTGGTGAAATGAGATCAGTGTGGCATTAATTTTATCTACTTTTAGGTGGTGTAATTGATTTTGCTGAAGAAAAGTAATGCAGATCCCAAGAGGAAAAAGTGCAGATAAAGAATGGTGACTGACCTCCTGTCTCGTGAGCTTTGTCTTAATGAGGTGGCAGCCCCTAACTGACAAGTACGCTCTCATCAGCAGCAGTCAGGGGATTAAAAGTGCAGTGGGAATTATATAAGAAACATGAACATTGCAGTGGGAATCATGTAAGAATCCTGATTATTTAACAATGCTGTGGGGATTGTGTAAGAATCAGGATTCTTTAACAGAGCAGTGGGAATCTTATCTTAGCCATGAATTTCCATCTTTTATTTCATTTGTTCTTTAAGCTTTGGCAAGTGAACTTGTGATCTAGCCACACCATTTCCTCAGGCAAGATGCAAGTGATTCCAACAAGAATATTGATGGTTTTTCAGGCCTACCCCGACTTTTTCTCTCTGTCTGGAAGTCCAGCGAACAAACGTCAGAGGACAGATGATAGGGTGACTCTTCTTTTTTGTGTGCTTTCCTCTGTGCCATGGACTAACTCTTTGCCAGTGTAAAAAAATGAATAAACGTCTATTCTGTAACTTTTCTTTTTATTGTTCATGCTTTCCATACAGATTTGTTTTCCCAGAAATGACTTGATGCAGTGTTGTGATACGATTACTGGTTTGGAAAGAGGAAAAACAAACAAAGAGAACACACAGAGACAGTTGCATATATAGAGAGAGAGAAAGAGAGAGAGGGAGAGACAGAAAGAGAGGGAGAATGTGTGTGAAGGAAAATTGATAAAATGCTTTTTGTAGTATTTTTAATTTTTGCGGCGATTAAGTATTGTAATTGTAAAGATATCTCACTTCTGTGATTTAAAAAAACAACAACTTCCAAACTGGGAAAATATAATGTAATTTGCAAAATTTGAACGTCACTGGTACTGTTTGTTAATTGGTTTATCTTTAATCTATAAACTCTGCTGTCTTTGGATTAAATCTTTTTTTTCTTTTTTTTCAGAAAGTAGATTACATATGCTTTAGTAATCAAGTATAAGGTCACTACCAATTCACAAGGATACATTTCATCCTAGATTTTATCTGCCCCTCCTACTTATTCCGTTTCCAGTGTATCAGATGGTTGGATATTTTTGTCACATTTCTGTCTTCTTTTCCTGGGAAGAGTGCATGGCAATAGCACTGTGCAACCCCCCACCCCCACCCCCACTCCCCTTTTATGTTTTTTTGTCCTTATGTGTTTTCACCAAAGAACAGTGGTGAACAGTTCTGTTTGGTACCCCAGTGACTCTTCAACAGGCTGAGGGAGAAGAAGAAATGATTTACTGATCAAAAGTTGTTCTGCTTAAAATTTTGCCTAGGACTCTTTTCCATTGCTGAGAGTTCATTAAAACACAACAGTTCTTGCATGCTGCATGCAGAAACATAATTTATTATTTTATCCACCCATACAATTTCCATATTTTGGTGTCAGTGAAGAAGGCTGATGACTAGACAGTGAATTTGGAAATGATTATTAGAAATGAACCCTGAGACTGGTTTAATAAATGTATAGTGTTCCTCTCTGCTCCCCTTGCACCTGTTGAACCTGGTCACGGTTGACCTCTCCACTAGCAATTTTTCTCTCTGCATTTGTGGGCTTCAACTCCGGGGTTCATTTTTCTCTCTGCATTTGTGGGCTACAACTCTTAGGTTCACTTGTATTTACAAGTGGGTTGTTATGTCACAATATGTGTATACATATGCAGAAGATCATATGCACAGGTTAAAGATCATACAGTGCATGTCAGTGTCGGTGGGTTATAGAAACACTGACATACCCAGCATGCAGACCCGTGAAAGGGGAAGTATGGCTGCCTTAATGGTGGGGTCAGAAGGGGTCAGACATGCAACGCCCCACTCATACCACTGTGTGTGAGTGAACATGGAAGATACAGCCCACAAAAACACACACACACAGAATGAATCACCCTCGATCTGTTCCAGTAGTTCCCACTAGCTGTCAACTCCTTTAAGATGGAGCTGATTGACAGTTGCTGCTAATTACTGGAGTAGACTTACAGGAGATGTGTTTAGTTCGAGGGGATTTTGTTTTGGTTTGGTTTGGATTTGTCTGGTAAATGTTTTGCACATTATCAAGGTATAACACATCTTTTTTTTCCCCTTCATCAGGCAGATTTTTTTTTTCAGTGTTCTGGAATTTTTTCTTTGTGTGTGTAAAGGGTTAAGGTGGGGTGGGGGTGGGGTGGCGGTGGGGGTGAAATACATATATTTGAATACTTTTTGTACAGTATTCAAAGCCATTTTTTCAGCATTTGCTGAAAGTCACCCCCTCTGCCCCCTTTCTTCTTCTCTTGTATTTGTTCATTCAAGAAGTGAAACTTTGTGACATGTAATACTGATACCCTCTCCTGCCATCACTCCCCTCCCCAAAAGAAGATGAATCACATCTGTATGAATTTTGTGTAACACATTAAATTGTACATTTAGCCCCCTAAACATTAGAAGTGTAGAACTGAACGCGTTGTGATGATTTTTTCAGAGCCAGCCGCCAGAGGACCCGGCACCCGTTGATTCTGAGGGTAAGTGGTGGTGGGGCCATGGGGCCTTCACATGATACAGCTTTTGGCTTGGTTTGTTGTTTTGGGGGTGCTGGTTGGATGGTTTCAGTTCCCTTCATCAGTTCTCCAAGCTCAGGGTCTCCGTTTTGGGTTAAATGATGGTGTGTGGTTGAAACCTTTGTTTTCAGTCGTTATGCCTTTTGTTATGAAGATAAGTGTGTGTGTGCCAGGATGGTAAGAATTTCAGTGATTTTTTTTTTCTTTCTTCAGTGTAGTCATCTGTGTGTGAGTGCGTGTGGGTGGGACTGTGAGAGTGTGTTTGAAAGTGGGGAAATTCATTAAAAAGAGGAAATATTACATGGTGATATGATCGCTGCTTTTTTTTTTCTTTATATATATATATATCATATCATCAATTTCATTTTATTTGTTTACATTTCAGTTTTTGGTGTAAAATACCACTGATGTTAACGTTATATCCTCTATACTCCAACAGGGGTCAGAGGATTAAATATTCTTGATTCTATTCTTGTGTTCGTGCGCACATGAACAGTGAAATGCTTGTTAAAATCCAGAGTAGTCTGTGAAAAAATTTAAAATTTACTTTTTATTCGTGGGGAAATATATGAAGTATACTGTGTTATTATTAATATTATGAACCATGGCATACAGAATTGATAGAGTGGTACTGGTAGGCATTGATTTCTCTCGATGTACATTATTACCTTCACAAAAATAGTAAAGGGTACATGAAGACCTACTTTTGTTTTTTCATTACTGGGTTGTCGTGGTTTGTTTTTTTTTGTTTACTTTTACGTGTGGTCAGCGTTTGTATGTTTTGTTTTCAGTGGACAAGTGGTACTATGGCGTCATTCCCCTGTGAGGCTGGTGTGTTCTCTTGGTGGCTGAGGAGGAGACAACTTGAGGGATTGTGGTGTTCGAGATGGACTGCTGTAGGGTGTGGAGACACGGTGGGAGGGGTTGGGGGTGGGGCTGGGGTTGCATATGATTTGTCCGCTCTTTGTTATTTCTCTACACAAACCTACCTTTCTATTTCTTATCGACCATCATATCGATCTCACAAGTTTAAAAAATCGTGTTTTCCCTATAAATGAGTCTACATAAGTGTAATCATCATTGTTATTTCAGACAGCTTTTTGGCCTTGTGACTGGTGATAAATTGCCATGTATCTACTGTTGTTTTTCTTGTTTGGCATTTACTGATAACAGTTTTAACCCAACTACTGAAAGGAGTGCAAAAGTTGCGAGATCTATTTACAGTGTGTTTATGCTCATCTTCTACTTTCAAGAAACCAGAGATCTGTAAAATATAACACACTAGGAAAGAAATGTTAACATGTCTTTTCTTTTTTAATTGTTGATTTTTGTTAAAAATGTAAATGAGAAATTAAAATTCTGTCTTTGTGTCACCTGTTTTTCATGATTCAAAAAAATAAAAAGTCATTGAAGTGACAAATCCCAAGTCCCGTTTTGTTTTGCTCAACATGAAGGATTTTGTCATTTTCAGTCAGGACTGGCATACCAGGATATATTTTATTGTCTTTTTTGACACAGCTATATTACGCATTTCCACCCACCCCCCAGCCCCCGAAGCATCATCTGTTGATGAAACAGGAGGAAATGTGGCAAGTTTTTATTTCATGCCTCATTGTTTAAACTGATAATCATTGATGGATGTGACATATGCTGGAGAAAAACTTAAGTTATTCCCATTCATCCATTCCATTTTTCTTTGTATCCACTATTTCTGGGATCATTCTACCAAGCATGGATTCTGACGCATTCAGCAAATAAACATTTATTGCTGTGTTTTGAAAATGACCAGTAGAACGATATTGCTGTCTATGCACTAGCTCTGCTGATTTTGGACATGACAAATCAATAATAGTTGTTTGGTGATCTTATAATTAATAAGCAGATCAGATTGTTGGGGGTGTGGGGGGAATCACTATGCAGTTGAAATATGTCTGACAAATCCCCAAATCTATGTTAAAGTTAAGTCAGAACTGCTGAAATAAACATGACAGTCATCAGCTGACGGATGCTCATGTAAAAAGATGGTGATCATTGTTGTAGTGGTAGAGTTGGGTATCTTGTTGTGGAACAAATTATATATTGAGATTAACTTATTTTGGGTGGTTTCTTGCATTTTTGTTTTGTTGTTTTTTCTTTCCTGTGGCTCTATGTTGTTTTATAAGACCATATGTTAAACGCAGTAACTCATCATGCAAGACTCTTCTTGGATATCATTCATGTTATATTTTACTGGGTTGTTTTGTTCTAAATTATACATTTTGTTTCAAACAGTTATCTTTTTGATGTACTTAGACATCAGTGATTGTTAAAAACAATTGTTGTTTTCTCCATCCAGCATTCTTTACAGTGATGACCTCAGATATTATATTTCTTTCTTTGTAAAATGTAAACACCAGTTTTACAGCATGAAGATTGTTGTTGTCCGTGGAATAAGAGATTAATGACCTGTTTTCTGCTGCTCTTTTGGTCAAGTTGATGATTCTTCTTGTAATGTTGGCTAGTCTTTTTCATTTACTGTGGTTGAAAGCAGACACTTAAAGTTGGTATATCTACATCTGGTTTTTAATATATTTATATTTTTTCTTATGTTCAGTAAACAATATCACAGTTTTTTTTCAGAAATTTGTTGTTTTTTTTGTAGCAGTTAACAAAATATGGACTAATGCCTTTATTTATGACACTTAAAAACAGAGAACACCTTGTTTTAGAGAAGACTATCATTTCCTGATGCTGTGGGGGTTTTGTTTTGTGGTTTGAGCAGTGTTGTTGAAATGAACAAAATAAACTAAATACATGTGAACCACAAGTGAGCATACACAAAGATTTTTCTGTCATGATATGCAAGGATAAATGTAACTCTCACTTTCTCTCCAAAAAAACATCAACGCTGTAGTGTTAACTGAATGCATTTATTAGTATAACTGATGTATCTTGTCATATTTCAAATACATGATTTATGAAGAACATAAGATTTGAGAGTGATACGAAAAAGCCAGTGTTTTACAAGCCAACAAAATACCCGCTTGATCAGCAATGATCACATTGTCTTCTGAAGGAATGGATCTTTAAAAGATGTTGCTGTCTCTTCACTTCAGTTCTTGTGATATGCCCTCATGTTCTATGTCAGTTAAAGGCATTCACACACATATACAGTTTTCTAGTTTGGGTTCCATTGTGACATTCTCACAATGCAAATCATAGGCAGTGGAAAAAAAAAGTTACAAAAACTATATGCCAGGAGCATATTTTCCCCCTATTTTTTTCCTGTAATTCCCTTCCCCTTTCAATCTACAGCTAAAAGTCAGTCATATTTATGTATGCTGATCAACATAAGGTTCCAGATGCGTTTTCCAAAAAATAACAGTATAATATTAACTGATAACTCGCATACCCCTTTCCCCACATAGAGAGTCCACAAAATGACGCTAGCATACATCTTTAAAGGATCAGTCAACCACATTTCTCCACCTCTGCCACCATCCTTTTTTTGGTTGTCTTTCTGCAATTGTACTTAATGTTTCCTTGGAACAAGTCAAACGAGTCAGGTGATATTTTAATATGCAACTAAACCTTTGTGATACCAGCATCAGCGAATTCAAAACATGAGACATGTGATTCCTGTACTGGACCCAGCAAGTGGACTCCGAAGGATAAAACCATTCACAAGACTTTGAGGCTGAGAAGTGCTTTTCCACAAGTGTGAGGTTACTGTGATCTTAGAAAGGACCATCCAAATTCCTGTGCATGTACTTCCTTGAGCATATATTGAACATTTTCCCAGGTGACACGAATGTTGATATTATGTTCATTCCCCTTATCTGTCATCAATCTGGGCAATGGCTGCAAAAACACCCCTTTGTCATCTTACCAAAAACACACGAACTCTTTCCCTCCCTCCCTCCCACAATGTTTCACTGAACATATTTGACATCAACATCAACATCCACTCAAGTCTCTTAGCTAGACCTCTCTGCATGCATACACCATCTTCAACTGAATCTCCTTATTTTCATCAAGGGATGCTGAATACACATGCACAGACTGAAAAAATCCAATGATGCAATGAAAGTTTAAAAAGAGAATATTTGCACAGAATGTTTTTTTTTTTCTTGTTAATCACAAACAACGTCAAAACATCTTTGTACGTTAATACTGCATGCTATAATAATAACATGACGCACAAATACTCTTGATAATATCCCCCATTTCTAATGCTATTTCCAAGTCACAAAATGATCTTGTTTAAGTTTTTCTGTTGCTTTTTTAAACTCAATCTGTTACTTGGTACAAAACGGAGGTCTCCTAAAATCTCAGCATGAAATAATTTACATTTCACTGTAAAATGAACAAATGTTAAGATGACATATTTTTATCTGAAGCCTTGCATTTGACAGAAAACTCAAAATATCTGACATAAAAAAAAAATTTTTAAGTAAATTTTTCAAAATAACTTTTATAAATGACACAGTAAGTTAACTGCTGCAAATGGTGGATTGTATCTGAAGCCTACTCCTAACAGAACAGAATGCCGCCATCTTCCTCCTCCTCCCCTTTCTTACCCCTGTAGATTTTCAAGAGAGAGAGAGAGAGAGAAATCTTCAAGGCATGTCTGAGGAGTGGCTTTGGATATACAATGAAGATTCAACAGTCTTTGTCATCTGAGTAAAAGATCGACACAGTTTGTCAATGACCAAAAAAATCTAATAAATAAAATGATAATTAAAATAGTCTTCCTCATTCATATAACGTGTCTTCATTCAAGTCAGAAATGAAAATTATTGAGGCTTTTCCCCTTTCCTTTTCACCTCTTCTTCTGCAGTCACCTGCCTCAAATAAAAAACCAACACAGCTTATCAATGGAGAAAAATATTTAAAAAATTGATAATTAAAATAATCTACCTCATTCATACAACTTGTCGAGTCTTTCATTCAAGTCAGTAATGAAAATTATTGAGGATTTCCCCTTTCCTTTTCACCTCTTCTTCTGCAGTCATCTGCCATATAATAAAATAAATACAGTAACATTAGCTGCTTTAAATTAAACAACACTGTGATAAATAAAACATTGAAAACTTTTAAAAACTGAAATGATATAAACATCTTAACGTACATTTTCAGTGAAAGCAACATCTATATATATATATATTTAAAAATTTCATGGTTTGATTGCGCAGTTGATTGCAAAGTTCAACTCATCATCTCCCTACAAGCATGAAATGCGTGGGGAATGACTGGCGTCGTAAAACACAAATTCCTAAATTTGTACACGAAAAGTGTAAAATATATTTACAAAATAAATAAAAGTTGTTTTTTCCTTTTAAAATAAGTGTATTTCTCTTAAATTTAAAAGAAAACATATAAAAGATACTCTTCTCAGTTTCAGTACAGTGTTTTCCTAAAACAAAACTTATAACAAAGCTTAACACATCTTCAGAAAATGAAGTCGTTATTGACTGGCCTTCAACACAAGATGCTTGGTCGTTCATCTTTTCTAACAATCACACCAAGACATTTTCTACCAGATTCCGTCAACACCGCTTTCAATTCCATGCACTGGTACAAAATAATAAATGTGTGAATTTTGGATTTGTTCAATATTGATGGTGAAACTCTTTCTAAAAAAAATTTCACTTCTTCACCAAAATTCCCTTTATACGTAATCTGAACTATAGAGTGCATTTGTAACAGAAATTGCTTAAACATCCACCTATGGTATGCAATATTGGTGTGCGTATTGCAAAATACAGAAAGCTTGACATCTCTTGAACTCGTATTATAAATTTATAAATAAAAGCAACTGTGCATACTGGAACTCTTAAAATAAAAGCCAACACCCTCTTTTTTAAATTATCAAGAAAATTTTTTGAAATAAAAGTAAATAAAACTACTGGAAAAAGAAAGAAAATTGATACAAAATGTGAGCCTGGACTCTTTTATAAATAAATTTTTTCTGCCTTTGATTTTAAAATTCACAAAAGCTGATGCTTTTCTAAGTTACAAAAAAAAAAAAAATTAAAATTCAAGGGGTGCACCTTATAGACTGAAAACTGTAGTATTTTAATAATTCATGTTATTTAACCTGACTGAATTCATGCTGTTGTGAATTCTGAATGGCTTGTAGTTCAGTGAACAGAGGAGACCGGAATGTTGCCTGATTTTAAAATTTTGGTGTGTTTTTTTTATTTATTACGAAACAGGTTGTACAATTGATAATTGGAACTTTTTTCTTGCGCAATTATCTGTGTCAAAGAAGGTCTGTGATCATTACATCGTTTACATTGTGTCATTCAGAAGGTAAACAAAGTCCACCAGTTCACTAACTCCATTTGACACACAGAATAACTCAGCTATTCCTTCCGCACACATATGCACATGCACCTTAGTGAGTCAAACTTCTGACTGATCCGCTACTGAATTTTTTTTTAAAGCTGTCATCAACAGCAACAATTACTATCTACGACAAGAAGGTGAATAACAAATAAAATTAACAAAATAAAGTGAAAACAAAACAAAGGAAACTACCCTAACAGCCAGTCTTGTGAGCATTGTTTGGACAATACCTTTGCATACCCATGACATGAGAAAGGTAATAATTCATCCTAGACCAGCTGTACTAACATTCTAAGTATCCAGCTTGGTCGGACCAGTCGTATCAATATTCCCAAGTATCCCAGCAAGGTAATTCATTTTCTGCATTTAAAAAAAAAAAAAAAAAAAAAAAAAAAATTGTGATCTACGATGATACCTATTCCATAAGTTTCTAAGACTGATCAGTGAAGTGAACTGCAAAGGTTTTCATCATCATCATCATCATAAAACCATGTTTTGACTTGTAAACACGAGGCCAGACTCACGACAACACATTCAGATACAGTAGTCATGCATCACAAGGGCTCATAAGACAAGATGCTGTAGTAAAATTCAGGACACAAATTAGGGATTGTCATATTCATGCTGGTTTGGGCTTTTTTTTTTGTTTCTTTTGTTTTCAAATCCTCTCCACATTTCTCTGGGGCCAAATCGTGGCTCCCTTAGAGTACATCATATTGTATAACATGTTACAAATGAATTGTGTACCACATGAAATAAAATTAGTGTGTGTGGGGTGGGGTGGGGTTGTTTCCCCCACCCCCCACCCCCCCTATAAACGGCAACATATCCAACAAGTTATCTGTCTCCTGCATGGAACTTTGCTTTGATGGAATAATACCAACACAATGCGATTCCATAAGGGTTCTACTTTTTTTTTTTTTTTTTTTTTTTAACATAGTAAAAACAAACATAACTTAAATTTTTTTTTTTTTTATATATATATAATAATTTATATTAAACATAACATTTTTATATTGTTTCCATTTCAGAAACACATCTATATGTGTTGAACGGTAGGAAATGATGTGATCTTGTTGAATGAGTCCTGAACAAACTTATTTTTTCTTAATGAAAATCACAAACTGGATCTGAACTTTTTCTGTTTATTTCTTAAATTAGTAGCCTCCTTCCACACCCACTGTCTCCTTCCTGGCTTACATACATTTGTCATGTATACTTCAGAAAGTGCCCTATCTTATAAATAAAGAAACAGGATAATGTTGTTTTGAACTGAACACTTCTAAAGGAAGTTTTGTTTCCACTAATTCAATGATTTTTTTTTAATACTCAACATACATCTTTCCATACAACAGAGCTGACTGGGTCAGCTGACACCAAGCCAACTTTCCTTCCTTGATAGATTTATGAGGGAAAAAAGTATTTAAAAACGAGACTGGAAGATTAAATATATATATATATATATATATATATATATATATCATTTAAGCTTTCTGCTCTGTAATTAATGTGTGCAAATTCATACTTTTGAGGACGTCCGCATAAAAAAAAAAACAATAAAAATTCTAAATCACAGCTGAAAGTGTTGTTATGCCAAAGAAATTCTCTCACTGCAGACATCTCATGCTTCACACACCTAAAAAAAAAAAAAAAAAAAAAAAAAAAGAAAAAAAAGCACACCTCTATCTGAGAGAAAAATATATCTCATCTTTCAGATGTGCTTCTGACGTCCCATAGTAGCTGCCGTTGTGTTCAAGTTTTGCTCCTTTCAGTAAGAAAAAAAATCAGTGGTGGTTAGTCCTTATGTTTGTTCATATCACTATTTTGCTTCACCATTTACCCAGAGAATTGATATAAGTTATCCAGACAATTTTTGCCCACCTATCTGGTTTTAAATAAGCAAAAAAAACAAAAACAAAAACAACATCACATCATAGAATTAGATCAACATTTCTCCACATGTAAATTGTGATCAAACCTACTATACGTTTGAGAATAAATTCAAATCCAGTCTAAATTTGGAACTTAAGCCTGTGTCAAGTTTCAACCAGACAGCAATTGAACATGGCAAAACAAAAACAAAAAAACAACAACAGGATAGTGGTAGGTTTACAGAAGATAAGGAACTGAAAACAGGGACAGTTCAAATGACAAGTCAGTCCACACATCAAGACATCATTTACACACTCTTCCTAGGCACAAATTTCAACCACAGAAATGGAATCTGTTTGGCAGAGTCATCCCTGAATACTCACTTAGAACTGCACACCCATACAGGTATCTTTCTTGCTCTTCATCTCAAACACATACACACCCACAAATGCATGCACACGTATACATTCATTCAGGCATGTACGCACACATGCACACACCCACACACCGAGAAATGTCCTCCTACGCCAAACAGTTTGAACAGAATCAATCAGAAGTGTTGAAACTACTGTTCCACACCAAAACAATGCTGAATTTCCAATCAGGTCCGACATTAATGCTTCGGTACAATAACTCTAAATACATGTAATAATAGAGGCGGTAGAGAGCTTTCTCACTCCAGTCTGTCGCAGACAACCCGGATGTCATTCCACACTTCTTCTCCTTCATTCTGTCTGCACCGTATATCGTCACACATCTACCTCTGCCCCCCACACACAAGCAGGCAGCACACAGAGACCAGACCATCAACAGCCAACACATTCACGGACAAGTCAATATATTTACACCGAACCACACGCAGTTGACAACGTATTTCTGCAGGTCAGGATCCGTCACAGAACTGGAAGCTTAGTCCCCCCCCCCAACCCCCTCGCCCCCCACCTTGTACGATGGTTTTGTAGTTTCTGTGCGATGGTACTGACCAGGCAGGACTGAAAAGAGTTCATCATAGCTTTGATTGTCCCCCCCGCCCCCACCCCCTCCCTCCCCACACACACCCGTCCAAACATCCACCCATCCCCTTTGTATGAACCAGTGAAGACATAATGGTGATGATGTTCGGTTCGGACTGTGGAAAAATGTCATGATGCTTTCTCCTGTCAACACAGCTTAGCTGTAGCCATCTTTTGCCCCTCTCTGTTTTCCGTTCTTCAGGGGAAAAAAAAAAAAAAAAGATTTCAAGATGTTCTACAAGCAGGTTTACATCTTTAGGGCAGTTCATGATGCGGTTCAGAGCCAGCCCCATTCCCAGCACCCACATTGCACCTCCAGACATCAGTGACCTGTGCACATGTCAGTGCTTTCAGCTGCAAAGTCCCCCTCCCCCTCTCCCCTCCACAAAAAGGCTAGCACCCTGACCCAGCCCAGAGCTGGCACGCAGTTCATGAACTGTGAAACATTTGAACACAGCGCTCCACCAAGCACTACGTCATCACAACAAACATCACACTCTCAGCCTCTTTTTTGTCACAAGAGTTCCCTTTCCCTCTGGCATCCATCACAAATTCTCACAGCCACACAATACTTCTCCACAGCTGGAAGGAGCTTGGTTCCCCTTACAACGCTGCTTCTCTGTCCTTCCAAAAAGCCACAGTCACCATCATCATCACTTTTTAGTCTTCTTCCCAAGGGCGGGGGAAAAACAAGTTTGATAATGCAGAACTGGCACGACGACGATGATGACGATGATGAAGAACAGGTTGTGTGTATTATGCTGGGTACATGATGTCTGGGAGCACAGACCCTGCTCAGAGCACAGGCCGACCCCCTCAGGCAGCCAGTCAACCAAAGTGACAATGCCCACAGACCCCCACTCTACCAACTGGGACACAAGCGCAATGCCCACCCGCACCCCCCACTAGGTGGGCCCCAGAGAGAATGGCGGGGACCACTCCACCTTGTGGGGCACTGACGATGACGACAGAGACATCTGGTGAGGGGGGACAGAAAGGGGAGGGACAGCAGAGAGGCAAGACAGGGGAGGGAGGGAGGAGAAGAGAGAGAACGGTGAGGAGGTGGAGGGGGTTGGGGCAGTGGTGGTGGCAGCCACAGACGGAAGGCCCACGTTCCTGCTGCTGCCGAGGATGGCGTCCACCCCTACTCCTCTCTCCTCCTCCCTCTCTTCAGGAATCAGCGGGGACAGTGGGGAGTGAGGGGACTGGTCCAGGGGGTCCAGCTGGGGGTGGTGGTGGAGGGGTCGAGGGCTGTCGGCGGGGTCAAGCTCGTGGGCGGAGTCTGTGTCACAGTTGGAGGGGTGGGACCCCACATGCGATGCACCGTCCATGCCGTCGTCGTCCTCATTATCGTTCTCCCCTTCTGAGCTGGCCCCGTCCTCCCGGAGATAGCGAATGCACTTCTTCTTTCGCCTGAACAACAACAATCTCTCCATGTCAAACCACTGCTAACAGCAAGGTGAAAAAGATAACTAGGATAATGACCACAATTATAATAACAATCAATCAACCACTTACCATGCAACTGTAAGTGCATCTGACAACAGGTGGGATTAACTCAGTAAAAGAAAAAAAAAAAAAATGATAATAATAATCATCTTCATTTATGC
>NC_134876.1:42437811-42450311 GCF_041734735.1 Babylonia areolata | reverse complement strand
AAATTATATATATATATATCTATATATATATAGAGAGAGATATATATAAACTATTGAAGGATGTCTGCATGTGTGTGTGTGTGTGTGTGTGTGTGTG
Source organism: Babylonia areolata (assembly GCF_041734735.1). Classification (NCBI taxonomy): domain Eukaryota; kingdom Metazoa; phylum Mollusca; class Gastropoda; order Neogastropoda; family Buccinidae; genus Babylonia; species Babylonia areolata. The sequence continues at coordinate 42,450,214 of NC_134876.1, read as the reverse complement.
TGTGTGTGAGCAGGGGGTTGGCAGGGATCTGGATGTGTGTATCTGTGTTGCACGTGCAAGCATGTATGCCAGTATATGCACATATGCCAGAATGCAAAACCACACACACGTAACAGTTTTCACATGTTTGCTCTGCCATGCCTCTCTTGCTTTGCATTCCAATTTCTACACATTCTCTACTCTCCACCTCTCACATCATGCAACACACACAAACCCACACAACATGCCAAACCTGATCAAATTTGATTAATTTCAAAAGAAATGGTATACTGTTTAGCAAATGAACACGACTGTCCCGACATTAACCACATGACTGTTAAGTCACTGAATTCAAAACACGAAACGCACTGTCATCAGTGACAGGAAACTGATGCTGCCCGTTATACTTCCGGTGCAGCAACAGAGGCCAATAACAGAATGTCTGGTTGCCTTTGGAGAGGGGAAAAACAACAACTCCATCGCAAAAAAAAAACCCCACCAAACCAACAACTGACGCTGTACATCTGATGTTGCCACATAACAGAATCTGCTCTAGGAAGCATTGGAACTCAAGTTATCAGACCATTTTCTTAGTTGGTCACGTACAAACAACGCCCTGCAAGAACCAGACGACCCGGATTCCCCCAATGCTAGAATAAATGCAGGGAGTATAACTTGTCTTTCAGCACTTAAAGTACCTGGTTCAGATCTTTTTCTTTGTTGTCCAAGCAGAACAGGAAGAATAAGGACTCCATGGTTCATGGGAAGAGCACTCTCAGAGTGTTCTTTTGGTTATAATAATAATAATAATAATATTTAAATAGCGCTGAATCTTGTGCAGAGACAAATCTAAGCGCTTTCACACCAGTCATTTACACGCATGCATAACTCTAAAACTGAAGACCAGGAAGAGGTAGGGGAGGGAGGCTATCTTGTGAAAAGGTGGGTTTTAAGGCCAGGCATGAAAGAGCTGAGTACGGAGACCTGACGAAGCGAAAGAGGAAGTTCATTCCAAATGCAAGGTCCAGAGACAGAGAAAGAACGGCGTCCAACAGTGGAGTGTTTGAATCTGGGTATGCGTAAACAGAGGGGATACGAAGCCGGTCGTAGAGAGCAAGATGGAGTGTGGAGGTGAAGGCAGCCACAAAGATAGGAAGGGACAGATTTGTGAATACATTTACAACATAGAGTGCTGATCTTATACTTTATTCTGTGTGAAACAGAGAGCCAATGGAGATGTTGCAAAATAGGAGTGATGTGCTCAGATCTTTTCTTTCTGAGGGACGAGTTGGACAGCAGAGTTTTGTATGCGCTGAAGGGACTGAATATAATCTTCCTACAACTGTCTGAAAAAAAGGTGTGCAGCGTCTGGTATCAGTGTTGACTGGACACAACCCTTTCATACTGAGGGCGCGTAGAGTTTCACAGACAACTCTATACCACTTAGGACCATGTTCGCTTAATCTTTTTATTTTATATTTGTCTTTTTTTTTCTTTTTTTTTTTACCTCACTACCATGACCTCACTCATGCACGGTGGGTGTGTTGCCTGAGATATATTGTATTTTGGACTCGCATCCAAAAGGTTATAAGAAAAGTGAAAAATATGTGTTAAAGATTCCTAGTCTAAGAATACTAAATCATTTAGAATCAGTTCTATTTTGGTAAGCAGCACGTCAGTTGAAATTCACAATCCTTACCAGTGTCTTAACCCTTTGAGCCCTGACCACCGCTTTACCGGTGGTGGGGAGGGGTGGCATAATGCCTGGCCACCGGTTGAGCGATGCGTAAACACTTGTGTCGTGTTTTGCTATTGGTTGACTTATATTGAAGAGCCAATCAGAAAAACCGTAATATTCTGACGTCAGCGAACGTAGTACCAACACTGCCGCACCTTTTCACTGTGTTTTGTACATGTGCTTTGGATAAAAAAGATCGATTTCTACCATGAAGTGTGCACAGTCTCAACCTGACCGCCTCCTTTGATCAACTGATTCTGCATGCTCAGATTCATTTTCAACATCACTATCTATAGCAAAATCATCCAATTCGAATTCCACCTCACTATCAGAGTAACCATTGTCATACACTACTTCCAATAAATCATCAAGCATATCAATTACTTGCTGCGTTGTGTACAGTTGTTTTCTCACACGTTTTGTCCCTGATTTCTGCCCTGATGGGCCAGGTTGAGACTCTGCATGCTTAAGTGTTTATGCACCGCTCAACCGGTGGCTGGGCATTATGTCATTTTTCTCTGCCACCGGTAAAGCGGTGGTCAGGGCTCAAAGGGTTAAAGCATCAGGCAAAAATCAGACAAAAACAGTCTTGTTTTCGATTTGCCACTAGTCAGCGTCCCGACAAAAACTCTGCTCTGAAAAAAGATGTTAGAACTGATCAGCCTTTGGGCATGAAAGCATTAATTTTCTACCATGCTTGAGATATATTCATTAACTTGCAGTGCAAGGCAGTGATGAAGCAATCAAACAACTAACGACACATTTCCTTCATCTGTACAAAGCTTTGGGGGACAAACAGTGAGTCTTTCTTTCTCCCCTGGCCGCACACACAGCTGTTGAGCTTTATGACAACAGGGGCCACCAGTGCGAGCCAGCTGTGTGCCTGGGGCAATACTTCTCCCACTTTTCCTGATTGTATCTCCACTGGGAAGTGTCTGTCACAGAGGGGGGGGGTTGGGGGGGGGGCGAGGGAGAGAGGTGGGGGGTGGGGGTGGGGGGTAGGGGGGCAACCTATTCATTCAGAGACACAACTAAAGGCTGTACACTGGAAAAGGTTTTTCAGTATTAATTTTTTCTCCTCTCTCCTCCTCCCCCCACCCCATCCCACATGAGGACAGACCGACACAGCATATTACTGCTTTACCCAATACCAGAAAATGCTCTCAAAGCCTGACATGTGCATCAAGTCGAAACATTAGTTGGCCATGCATCTAAACTTTTTTTGTTGTTGTTGTTAATGCGGATGTGGTACAGCATTCTTGGATCAGTCTGCATGTTCCAAAACCTCCTTGAAACTGGGACTGGAATGCCTAAAACATCTGGCATCTGAAGTCTAACAGACCTGATCGACAGACCTGCAGCAGGAGGACAGGTGCAGAGAGGATAGAAATCTGTACTGTGCACTTTTTTTTTTATATATATATATATCTTGAATGAACCAGGGATACAGGCATTGACTACACACCACTGTTTGCTGTCCTTAACATCAAACAGTAAAATTTCTATGATTCTTATAGTAAACAGGCATGCTTAGTTTTAAGCAGAAGATGCTCATTTCAAACACCATTCCATTTACTGTTTCTTTAATTGTCTTTGAAATAAAAGCTCAAGTCTTCAGCTACCTTGCAAAACTGGATTAATCAGCTGACATGGACCGAATAGGCAAATTTTTCAACCCAGTTGTAATGATTCTAAATTCTAAAATTTTGAAAAGTTCTTTTTGCAAACACACACACACACACACAGTCACAACACACACCAACTATATACAAGCAGAACACCAATGCACAAACACTGAATCACATTCAATACTGCCAACTGTTCTTCTTTCTTGATCTAATTTTAGTTTAACCCTTGCCAACTACTGAAGCAGCATGCCCAAGCTCCATTTACACTGTATCATAATGCAGCAAAAAAAACACAACAACAAAAAGGCAACAACCAGGGCCGGAGGGTACAGACGGAAATCAAGCATACACCATCTTTCCTCAAGTTATTCTTCAACGATACACAGATCGTTTTCTTTTCAATCGCCAAAGACGTGGAACAAGCTCCCTGATAACCTCCGTCATTCTGATTCCCTCGCATCTTTTAAATCTCGTCTCAAAACTCACCTTTTCCCTCAGCAATAAGTTCAATTGTGGCAGGTCCACAACTACATGGATGTATATGAATGTGTATTGTGTGTGCGTGTGTTTATGTAAGTTTGTGCCTGCCTATGTGTGCGTATGTGTTAGGGTAGCTGTTAGATACACATGTATGTTAAAATGTATGTATGCAGTGTGTGTGTGTGCGTGCGTGCGTGCGTGTGTGTGTGCGCGTGTGTGCGTGCGTGCGTGTGTGTGTGTGTGTGTGTGTGGTCACATTTTGGTGTGTGTATGTAACATAGATATAATGTTTTATGTTATCAAAAGCGTTTTTGTAAAGCACCTAGAGCAGATTTCTGGATAGTGTGCTATATAAGTATCCATTATTATTATTATTATTATGTATATCATGCCATCACTGACAAGCAAATCTTGCAAGATATACTGCACTGGCATCTACAAATACATAAACATCACAAATACTACTACCAACACCATGTCAACATGGAACTACAAAATGTGGTTAATTAAACGCTAATTAATAATATCACAACGCTAGCCACTGTTAAAAATGTTGTTACAAGCACAAGTCAGGAAGCAGACAAGGACCAAGGGGTATTTTCTAGACTAGTCCTGTGAATGACCATGACAGTGATCAACTGCATGGTTCCCACAGATGTGACCGTACAAATCTCCTTACTTTTTAATCGGACCAGACTGAAAATTTTCCATACCTAACAAAAAACCAAACTGAAAAAAAAAAGAAAAAAAAAAAAAGAAGAAAATTGTCTGCAATACCACAGAGAGAGGATGTCAGTGGACATCCAGGTATCAATGTTCTTTTTTTTTTTTTTAAATTGTTTTTCATAAGCGTTAAACTATTTGCCGAATGGTATTGGTCAAGGGTTTTATCAATATTCCAAGATTTTCCTGGAAGGTGAAGCATATACTTTCCCAGGCCTTTTCTAGCCCTGGAAATGGTTCTGTCATTTCCACAAGACTTTTCCAGACTTCCATGAGTGACTGAACCCTGCAACAGGTGTTTTTTCTTCATGCCTTCCTACTAACAAAACATCTGTCACAACAGAAAAGATTAACAGTGATGGCTCAAAGGTAGGTGATGGGCCAATCATCTTCTTTGAAATGATAATTTTCGCAATGGAAATCAGCTTCCCGTTGAAAAAACGTATAAAAGATGAAGTTCTTGAAGTCTAATTCAGCCAACATTACAGAACATCTTCCTGTGGTTCCAAGAGAAAAAAAATCTGATGCAGCAGAAAAGCACAATGTGACCATTTGCAAAAGCAACCAAACACACAAAACACACAAAAAGCATGTGGCAACAGTAAAACCACAACCAATTTTGGATCAAAGCCAGCACTGTTTAAACAGAAGTTAGCACTGTTTAAAAGAAAAAAAAAAATCAAATTCACTCATTCATATTTCACTACATGGGCATTTTGAATTTATCTTTGATAATCTGGATGATAAAAGATGAATCATCTAATGTCAAAAGCAACATTATCTCGCTGATAAAAAATGAATCCTCTACAGTCAAAAGCAATAATGAAAATCGTTAGTAACTGATCAGCTCCAGGATTCATCAGCAAAAATGCAAAACATTTGTAGGGTTTGGGTTTATGTTTGTTTTGGTACCTATCCAATAAGGCAGGCTGAGGGACAGTGTTCTCTCAGACCGCAGTGAAGATAATCACTTATACTGTATTGTTTTGTATTGATTTTTTTTTTTTTTTTTTTTTTTTTTGTCACAACACATTTTCCTGCATGAAATTCAGGCTGCTCTCCCCCAGGAGAGTGCATCACCACACTTTAACACCACCCTTTCTTTTCAGGACTTTTTTCCTGCCTGCAAATGTTTCTCTGTTTTACTGTCTAAACAGACTTTCCTACAGAATGTGGCCAAGGACAGTGCTTTTCTTGCCATGGGTTCTATTCATGCGCTAAGCGCATGCTGCACACGGGACCTTGGTTTATCACCTTACCTAGAAAGAATGACTAGCACCCGAGACCACCCCTCATCTCGGAGACACAGTGATTCTGCCCTATACAGTATGAACTACCAGCCATTGAAGTGGAAGTGCACAGAAAGTCACAGCGCAACATGTTTTCATGCATTGCAGTCACTACAGATCTACAGGACAATGAACCACTGAATGCAGTTCACGATACCTGGAGCCAAGCACTTCAAAGCAGCGATGCCACTAGAGATGATCAGGCCCACTAAGCTGAGCTTCTGAAGAACACCAACGTTAACATTCACCCCAGGTCATGGTTAATGACTCGCTCATTGACTCGCATGATCATTGACTGCCTGGTTGCATGGTTCATTATCTTTGTCATTCCTTAACCTCTTGACTGCGCTGTTGACGTACGGCGTGACGTACGGCGTACGTCATGAAATGCTGCTCACCAGTGCCGTATTGACATACACTGTAAGTGGACCTGGACACTGTTGCACAGCCTTGACAGTGTGTGTAGTTGATGACAACAGTCACAAGAAAGACTGGTTGATATCTGGTTGATGTTGTAGCACCTACATGTTGGAATGACAGTCCCTTTTTTTTTTTTTTTATTGCATTTTATGGAGTTTTTGTGTCAGATTGACTCATTATTTAAACATGTGAGTATTAAAAACTAAATTTTGGTTCATTTCCCTTTCATTTGATATAAATTTTTATGCACTTATCTTCAGTAATTTTTGAAATATAAGCAAATTAAAATCTTTGGCATGTTTTTCTGGAAATTTTTTCAGCATAGGCAATAGCCAAACGTACTAGCAGTGAAGGGGTTAAATTCCTTTTTTGTGTGTTTCATACTTGTTTTGACACTCTCGGACTGAAGTTGTGAATCAATGCGCCTGTACTGCTTATTGTATACTCCCCACTCCAAGTGGAGACAAAGGATTCAATTTCTTTGGATCTTTTTTTTTGACTTACCTGAACCTCTGAACCATTACCAATAATTAGTTACTAGTAAGTACAAAGTTTTCCCTGGTGCATGGTTCAAATCTTAATGCACATTGAAAGATCAGCGCACAGGTTCAAACTGAACCATACAACCCTACGCTCCCACTGCCCTCATGCTAAGTGAAAGACTACTTATACAAACCTTATTTCCTGTGGTGGTGTGGTTTGAAAGGGAGAATGACCCGATTTCTACCCCTTTTACCTTTTCTATCCAAAACTTTATTTTACAATTTTTACAGAATCTATGGCATGCAGATTACAATTATGCTCCTTTTGACATGTATGTATTTTAAGTGAAAATTGCTGTTATCTCAGCCGTTTAATCATGTGTGTGTCTGTGTGTGTGTGTGTGTGTGTGTGTGTGTGTGAGTGTTGGAGTGTAACAGTTCTAGTATTGAGAGTATGTTACTTCGTCAGTTTTATGCATTGTGTTTTTATAATATTAATGATTCTGTTTTATGCTTCTGCTACTTTTTTTTTTATGCTTTCTTCTTTTACTTTAGGTACTGGATTGTAAAGCGCTTAGAGCTTGCTTATGCTTGTATTATAGCACTATATAAAAATAAAATATCATTATTATAAAATATTATTATTATTTCCTTCTGTTTTGTTATGACTATCACGACTGCATTATGACTAAGTTCATCCAGACGTTTGCAACTCAGTTCCAGAATATCGAGCAATGATTTTGAACAGGTCCTCTGCTACATTCTGTGTGATTTCATCACAGAGCTTATCAGACCCATCATTTTAAAAGTGTACCACTCAACAAAGTATACAACTCACATACTTTCAATAAGAAAAAAAAAAGGGGGACAGGCATTATAAAACAATCAATAAACAAGCCATAACATACAAAAACATCCACAAAATAAGGAAAAAAAAAAACTATTTAAAAAAACGGAAAGTGAACATCCTCGTGATAAACGACAAGAGTAACGTACCACTCACTGTCAAAGACAGTGGAACTGACCAAGCCTCTTCCCACATTCTCACCAACGCCTGCAGGAGCGCTGGGACCATTCTCTGACCTAGCAAATCACCACTTCCAAGCACAAACAGCAAGCAACCGACAAACACTGTGCAAACCTCATGATAACCCAACAACAGCACCGAGTTACACCAGGGGGACACAGTCATAATAAAAGCAACATACAATGCAGCAAGGGAATGGATATATACATATACATATACTGCAAGGATACATTGGGTCCCAAGCAACAAAGGGAAGGAAGAAACAAAAAACACGAGTCTGCAAAAAAAAAAACAAAAAAAAACAACGAAAACAAAACACGAGCTTCTACCGATACATCCATATATACACAGATACAAGTGCACAGGGCTTTCATCCAGACACATCCAAAGGGGGTATATGAAGGGAGGGGTGAAGGAAAGGGTAGGGGTGGGGAGGGTATATGCCGAGGGAGGGAGGGAGGGAGGGAGGGGTATACATGGGTGGGTCAGGGCCACTACAAGAGCCTGCCCAATGCCAGCATGCAAAAAGCCAGGCCTGCACGTCTCCACACACCCATATACAACTGACTGCCAAGCATTAGCGCTTTCCAGCATGCTCCACAAGAGGAGGAGGCAGTGGGGGAAGAGGGAAGGGGAGGGGGGGGGGAAGAGGAAAAAGGGGGGAGGCGGAGGCGGGGGGCGGGAGGGGCGGGGTAAAAGCACACCCGCCCTGCCCTTCCTCCCCTCCCAATACCTTACTATTTAACATCCGTGGAGTTCGCGTTTTGTGAAACATCTAACTCAGCAGCTGACTGATCGCAGTTTTCATGCGCCGACGATCTGAAACAAAAGAGGGGGGCCATGGCAGCAAAAGCAAAGTCCCACACGGGCATTAAAACATCACAGCACAACTTGCGTCGCCTCCTCTGCCATACGTCCAGCAACCCCCCACACCCCCACCCCACGCCCCCCCCAACCAATAACAACAACACCCATCACATCATCACACTGGAGTGACATCACCATTCATTTCCATCTGCAAAAAAACACAAAAAAAACAGCAAGAGTAAAAAAACAACAACAAACAAACATGTACACAAAGTATCCCCCGCCCCCCCTTCCAAACTTGTGAATATAAATCCTCTCTTGTTGTCCCCATCACTTCAGCTAAAAAAAAATTAATAAAAAAAACCCCAAAACACACACACAGTGAGTCAACCCTGTTTCTCCATCCAGTTACACATCAAGCTGTTCTTCCATCGATGCAAGGTATACACACAAAAAGTCTTCGTCCAGGTAGAAAGAATGGCGGATGTATGGCAGCGAGTCTGCTGGACTCTTACCTGATGGCTAGCTAAAAAAAAAAAAAAGAAAAAAAAAAAAAAAAAAAAGGGGGGGGGGGGGGGGGGGGGGGGGGGAGGAGGAAGGGGCATGGCACAAGGGCAAGGGAAACAGGAACAGGGTTAAAGAGAACTCTCTCCCTCTCTCACCTGCAAGGTTTACACCACTGTGACTGTTGGTCCATTCCGTACCGTGCCCGACACTTTTTGGCATTTGGACATTCTGTAGGGGGGGGAAAAAAACAACAAACTTTACATTAACCATCAATCAAGTAAGACTTTTTAATGAAACAAGTGTGTGCTACCCCTTTGGTGTCAGTCCATGGAATTTCTTGGGTTTCAGTGACAGCACTTATCATTCATTCTTTAAAATGAAGGACTACCCGTTTAACAACCAAGAAAAAAAAAAGTGGATAGAACAACGCACAGACATACATGTACAAGCATGACCACACACACTGAAATTTACAATTGCTGAAATACTGTCTTCAAGCAAAACACACACACACGCACGCACAATTACACACACACACACACAAACACAATTACACACACACACACACACATGCACAATTACACGCACACACACACACACCTCCCATCCCTTGTCCCTGACGTTCTCCCCCTCCACACCCTTACACCCAAAACTACACTCACACACACACACACACACACACACACACACACAAACACAATTACACACACACACACACACACATGCACAATTACACACACACACACACACACACACCTCCCATCCCTTGTCCCTGACGTTCTCCCCCTCCACACCCTTACACCCAAAACTACACTCACACACACACACACACACACAAAATCACACACACACACACACACACACACACATCCACCAACCCACCCACCTGCTGCCATCGTCTTGTTCTCCTGCGTCGTCAAACTGGGCTCTGTCTTTTTCCGCTTCTTCTTCTTCTGGTGTACGGCATAGTTGTCACGGGCCGACCACCCGGGGTACAGCTGCATGTGGAGATCCTTCTCTTTACGTGCCATCTCATAATACTTGGCCTGCTCTGAGCGGTCTAACGCGTGCCACTGCAAGACGCAACGCCAAGCGTTAGCAAGAAGCCTGTCATAGTGGTAGAAGAGGAGCTCTGTTGTTTTTTTTTTAACCTTTTTTTTTTTTCTTTTTCTTTTCTCTCCTTTTTTAAAGACTGTTTCCTGAGCAACCAGCTTCAGAGTTCAACCTACCTACACATATCAATTCAAAACACTAAAAACCATGATGTTCCCTACAACTAACTTGAGCTAAACGCACCCAATTTCAGTATATCTCAACCAAAAATACTAAAAATCATGATCTCTACACTAACTAAAGCTAAACCTACTTAATTTAAGTATATATCAATTTATAACTGTAAAAATCACGATGTCCCTTACCAATAACTTGAGTTAAGCCTACCTAATTTAAGCATATATCAATTCAAAACACTAAGATCATGATTTTCCCTGCCACTAATTTGAGCTAAACTTGCCTACAGTATCACTTGACATGCACATACTCTGCCCTCATCCCCACACACATACATCAACCAAAACACTCAAATCAGGATCCCTACACTAACTTAAGTTAAACCTACCTAATTCCATCATCTATAATTCAAAACACTTGGATCATAATGTTCCCTTCCACCAACTTGAGCTAATTATTATTAATTTCAGTATCCATCGATTCAAAACACTTACAGCATGATGTCCCCTACCACGAACTTGAGCTTAACCTACCTAATTTCAGTATCTATCGATTCAAAACACTTACAGCATGATGTCCCCTACCACGAACTTGAGCTTAACCTACCTAATTTCAGTACGTATCAATTCAAAACACTAAGATCATAATGTTCTCTTCCAGTAACATGAGCTAAACCTACCTACATTCAGTATTACTTGATACGTACATACTCTATCCTTATCCCAACCATATGTCTATCAATTTAAAACACTGAAAATCATGAGTAAATCCAAATATTATTCATCATAGAAATTGCTCTGTGAATATACTTGATAATCATGACATGAGGGAAAGTTATCTATGGTGTATCATTGAAATTCCTTTGAGAAACTTGGAAATCATGTCTTGAAGGAATAAAAAATTTTTTTTTTTTCAATATCCATGGTGTAAAGCCAGGCCAAATCTTTCACAATAAACATCAAACAGAAATCATGTCCATGAAGGCTCAAGACCTCAAACATGACCTGACTTGAATCAAGTTACCACAGTTACAGTCCAATACTGAAAACTTTTAATCAAAACTTTAAATAAAAACTTACACACACCAAAAGCTTCAAAGGGGATCTAATGTAATTTGATTAGACGGTGCCATTGAAGGATAAAAGAAATCATTATTTGAAAACTCCTTCAATGCCATAGCTGAATTTGTTATAAGTGCTTTATGTATTAAAAAAAAACCATTAAAAAACAACCATTAATGAAAGTTAATTGGGATTTTTGTTGTCTATTTTTGCCTTTTCAATGTTGGTTCACCTGTCTCATCAAAGTACCTTTCATCTTAGTCTGTGACATTGGGAACTCAAGGGTTCCCATCCCCCTTCCCCACTGAAAACTGCTTTACATCTTGTTCAGAAAAAAAGGAAAAGGCAAGCAATGACATTTTTCTTCTCCTACATGAATGTGTACATGCATGTACACACACACACACATACATACACACACACACACACACACACACACACACACACACACACACACACACATGCTACTAGGCACCGTTGACCCCAACAAGAAAAACAAGCCATGAAAGTTGAAATGCACATTGATATATCTATCAAATAAATGAATCAAAATCAAATAAATGAATTAACTATTCACTGCTTACACAATGGTATTGACCCCCTCCCCCTCCCCCTCCCCTCCCCCCATTTCCTCTCGACAAAAAACACATATATGACTTGATCAAGCTAAGAAATGTCAATTCCTATCAAATCATAAAAATCACTTGATACAGTTTGAAGCCTTTCCAAATACAGCCATCCATAACCACAAGAAGTGATGATTTAGGAAATAGTTAATCTGCAATTCCTGAAAGGACTGAACATCTGATTCACTTGTAAAGAATCTCTCAAAAGCTGCCCAGGAAACAGAAACTTTTTACTGGTCTATATTTCATATGATATACATTCAATATCTGTTGATTCAAATTAGATCCGTCTTTGAAGAGCTTCAACATGTAAATGAATTAAGAAACAGGACAGAAACCCATGTTTCTCCTATATTCATCAGCTAATCACTCTGTAAGAGAGAGAGAGAGAGAGAGGCGGGGAAAA
>NC_134876.1:42427811-42432811 GCF_041734735.1 Babylonia areolata | reverse complement strand
TCTCCTCCCTCTCTTGCTGCTTTAGTGGTCACAGGGCAGTGCTGTGCTGCACAGACTTCCATGGAGGAACTACACTGAAGAGGCTGCAAAGGGCTGTGTGCGGGCTTGAATGAACAAAACCATGTACCGTCCAAGTCAACTCTTTTAAGAAATGAAAAGAAAACCCACACAGACAGGGACTGAGTATGACTGTCTGCCATCCTCACTTACAAAATAAGTGTTTGTACTTAAAACTGACACACACACACACACACACACACACAGTGACACACACACACACACACTGTTATACACATCCCGTTTGAATTGAGGAATCAAGCTTATATATATAGAGAGAGAGATAGATAGATAGATAGATAATATATGCTCTCTCCCTCTCTCACCCCCTCTACCTCTCTGCATGGAGACATGTGAATGCCTGAATGCGTGAGATGGGAATGGAGAAGTTTCAGTGTTCAGTGTTCTCTCTCTCTTTCCATTTCTATGAGTATCTTCCCTCTCTTGGTCTTTTCCTCCTCAACAACAACAACAACGACAAAAAGTGTTTCATCAAAATTCCCTTCCACCATCGACAATTTGAAGCAAGGCAACGGATTTCATGAACCCAGTGGAGGAGGTGGGGGCAGGAGTGACAAGGCTGTTTATTCAGCAAAAGCCTTTCTCTCTTGTAAAGGGTTGTGTACAGGCATCTTCAGTCCTAAAAATATGATATGAAAAAAATTTTAATTTAAAAATTTTAAAAATCACGTCAGTGTGATTTTTGACTCACTTGTGTAAACAAAGTGAGTCTATGTTTTAACCCGATGTTCGGTTGTCTGTATGTGTGTGTATGTGTGTGTGTGTGTGTGGTGTGTGTGTGTGTGTGTGTCTGTGTGTCCGTGGTAAACTTTAACATTGACATTTTCTCTGCAACTACTTTGTCAGTTGACACCAAATTTGGCATAAAAATAGGAAAAATTCAGTTCTTTCCAGTCATCTTGTTTAAAACAATATTACACCTCTGGGATGGGCACAAAAAAATAAAGAATGAAGCCTAATTATATGGAAACTGCATTTACTGTTATATTTATATTTTTTGTATTCTCTAAACTTGGCACTTTGATATGATATTCTGACCCAACAGCTAGAGCCGTCATTATTATCATTTTTTGTTCAAACAGGAACTTCTTTTGCTAAGCATGGAAGTTTTATTTATTTTGCAAACGTTTTGGTGCAGATAGTAAAAAGGGGAAATTACTCTGTAATGCTAGGGGAGTTAATTTGCTTTAAACTGATCTTTCTCATCTTAAACATTACATTTTGAAATTATACTCAATACATAAAAAGCTTGGTTTTTTTTTTTTAAGTGTATCACAAGTGAGTCTTGAAGGCCTTGCCTCTCTTGTTCTTATATGGTTTACATGGAAAAATAAATAAAAGACACAAGATTTGGACAGCATTTGTGCTGAACATCAATATCTAAATCTTAAAGCATATGGACTTTCAGAAACCTTGGGGGCAATATATGTGTTTCTAATATATTCTAGAAATCGACAACGGAGAAGAAAATGCATTTCATCTTCTTTAGTTTTTTGTTTGTTTTTTTTTTACATCGTGGATAAATATATATCATACTCTGTGAACATAAAAGGCAATAACTTCTTCACTAATACCACTAATCCGGTCTTCAATGGTTCAAAGAAGTAAACAACTATACAGCTGATTCCTATCAGCACACACACACACACACACAAAACACACACACATGAAACTTCCCCAAGGACTGTCCACCCCACTCCCCTTGCGCGACACAGCACTGAGTGGATCGATGAAAGGCATGCTTAATGAATCCCAGCCTTGTCATTAGTAACAAACAACTAGGAGCGGTGGCCTAGTGGTCAGAGACAAAAACTGGATCCGGTGCATCTGCACCTAATGGTGAAGGTGAAGGAACCAGCAAGACACAGACACACACACCTGCTGACTCTTCCAACACGTTATCAACAATGATGACGACGACGACACTGATGATGGAAATTAAGTGACCAGCCCTGATAAATCCTATGTCATGAGGGAGAGGAGAACATGGGGGGGAGGAGGGGGGAGGTGGTGTAGGGGGGGTAGGGTGGTGGTGGTGGTGGTGGTAGCACTGACCTTTCTGCCCAGGATCTGGTTGATGGCGGAGGACTCCCTCAGGGTGCACTCGGCGATCACCTTGGGCCGCATCTCTTTCATGAACAGCATGAAGGCATTCAACGGTTTCTTGATGTAGTTCTTCCGCTTCTCCGGGCTGACGTTCTTGCTGGAGCTGCGATCCTCCTGCCCGTCAAGCCTGCCACATACACACACACACACACACACAAAGTTAAATGCTGTTCTCTGATAGGATCCAAGGTCCACAGGTCATCATGTCAAGAGCCATAGCTCCAGCTGTTGTTCTTTGTCCATTGGCAAGCTTATCCACCCACATGACAGTACTTGCTCTCATGAGGAGCCACAATAGTGTAATGGGTAAGACCGAACACACAGAGTTCGAATCTGCCGTTAGAATTTTTTTTCCAGACAGTTATCATTAGTTACAACTGTCGACATCTTGTACCACGTATGCAATTCAGTTGTACTAGTGAGAAGACCTGTGAACAAGCTCCAAAGAGCTTCAACACGGAAACAAACCAGTAAACCACTATGACACCTATGACCGGCAGAAGCCCAAAACTTTTGTCGGTCGCAATGTAGGATCTCATCATTCTGTCAGAAACAAACAAACTTTTTCATGTTTTACACACAAGTTTCAAGTTTTAATTATTCTTTCACTCCTTTTGGAGTATGGAGGATTACTGCAAAATAATCTTTTCATGCCCAGAACAAACATTTCCAAATACACAACAATGTCCTATGAAAGTTGAGAAAACACAAATGTCTTTTAACTCCAAAAGTGCAGCTAGGCAACATTTGCAAATCTTATCATCTTACTTACAGCTAAAATGACTTTTTTGCCTCCTTTGAGCATATTACAAAAAATTACAAACCGATTTTGGAGACAAATATTTTTTTAGAAACATATCTATTTCGTAACTGATTATAATTGGGACATTGCATTATAAAATGAAACTCGTCCCCAATCTCTGACATGTTACAAACCTTACAAAGCCGTAACTCTCATGGTATGCACACACACACTCACACAACCCACACACAACACAAAACATACCCTCCCCCCCATATCCAACTCCCCCCCAAAAAAACAACAACAAAACCACGAACACACCCTCTCCTTTATTCCTCCCACACACCAACCACGAGGAATACACACACGCCAACCATCCACAACCCCACCACCAGAACCCCATCCCACCATCACCTGCCTCCTGCATGCCGGCAGCCCCTCATCTCCGCTTGTGCCGGCAGCAAGCTGGTGGGGATGCGGTGGGGGATGCGGATATATATACATATACATATATATATACTGTATGTATATGTATATGTGTGTGTATGTGTTGTATGCATATATATATGTGTGTATCTATGTTTGTGTATATATATATATGTGTGTGTCTATATATGTAGGATATATATCAACATAATCACTTATATCTGTTATTGTTTGGTTCACATTTTTTCTCATCTATTCTGAATGTCATAATGAATTATATATATATAATGAAAACGGTGGTCGACCCAAGAAAGTCCGGGAAAAAAAAAAAAAAAAAAAAAAAAAAAACTCTCATGGTATGCACACACACATACACACACACACATTTTTATCAACTTTGATTAAAACAATCAGTTCAAAACCAACACACAATCAAAATGCAACTCACACACTAAATGAAGTGGGGGGACTTACCTCACTGCGCTGCACCCCAGGCACAAGAAAATGAACAGCATGGATGCAAACTGCTCTCTCAACTTATTGCATTCAACACATACAATGCAACATGTACACACATGCAAGCCTCACACACACACACACACACACAAAAACCCACTACCCTCCCCCCCCCTCCAACCCCCCCCCCCCCCAAAAAAAAACAACAACAACCCACGAACACACACTCTCTCTCCTTTCTCTCCTCCCAACACACACACACACACACAGAGGCACAAACACACACACGCACACACACATACACACACAACCCCACCACCCCAGAAACCCCAATCCCCCACGCACTCACCTGTGCCCGTCCTGCATGCCGGCAGCCCCCATCATCTCCGTCTTGTGGCCGGGCAGCAAGCCTGGGTGGGGCATGCCCGGGTGGGGGATGCCCGGGGGCAGGAGGGAGGGGTGGCCGTAGCGGGATATGGACAGGGAGGGGGGGTAGGAGGACCCTGAGAAGGCACCGGTGGTGATGGGGTACCCTGCCGGCCTGGGCCTGCACAGAGAGGAGGGTGGGGGGGGGGTCAACACAAAGACTGAGGTATTTATTAAAAAAAAAAAAAAAAAAAAAAAAAGTAAAAAAAAACCCCAACAAACCCCAACTCACTGTGATTGTTCTGCCTGAGTCAAGCATGTCACTACCCCCATCCCACCCTGCTGCTTGTTCTGATATCTGTCACATCTAACAAGAGAAGAAGAAAAAAAAACCCCGCACATGGAGAAAAAAAAATGGCACCAGCACAGTCATATTCAAGCACAAAGAGCAAGGACATGCCTCAGATGTTGACCATTCCATACATTTTTCAACAGAGAATTAAAACAAAAAGATATATATATATATATATATATATATATATATATATATATATATATATATATATATATATATACATATTATATATACTAACAAGCATACCAAACCAAAAAACTGCCAACAGACTTTTGAATGGAGGGGGTAAATTGCACTACCATCCGTACACCAGCCAGGGAACGCAAGCAAAAAACAAAAAAAAAAAAAAAAAAAAACCCAAAAAACTGACAAACAATAGAGCTTTATAAATATACACAGACAGACAGACAGGTGCAAATTGTTTGTCTGGACTTTTATCCTTTTCGTTTGTTCTTGCTCAAATACATGGAC
>NC_134876.1:42397811-42415311 GCF_041734735.1 Babylonia areolata | reverse complement strand
GAGGGAGGGGCTTTTCCTTCTTTCCTCACTCTATTTTTTTCTCCTTTCTCTTTTCACCCTCTTTTATTCATCTATTTTTTCTTTCTTTCTTTCTCCTTTTTTTTTTCTCCTTCACTTTATCTTCTATTATTTCTGTTTTTCCCTTCTCTCTCCAGCTTCATCTACTCTACTTCCACCCCCACCCCCTCCAGCAAGCCAGCCAACCCCACCCCCCTGCCCCCCCTCCCTTTCTTCCTCCCCTCTATAATCCCTAATTGAGGCTGTTAGGGGACTGTCATCCGACCCGGGTCCAAGTGCCCAGTCAATTAAAGGGAGCCAATGAGGGTCGCGCGCCAAACCCGCCTGCTGTTATCCGACCACGAACGATGCTGCTGTGCAAAAAGGCAGGTTGTATTGGGTCCCCCCCCCCCCCCAACCCCCCCTCTGACGACTATGCGCCTCATGCACGCCAAGCTACGCGCAGACAAGCACACACGCACGCATGCATGCATGCAGGGAGACATACACGCACGCACGCACGCACATACACACACACACACGTGCGCGCTCTCTCTCGCGAAAACACACACACACACTGGGCACACATACAAACACTGATAGTCACACACAGACACACACACACACACACTAAGTAATTTTTTTTTTAAATAACAGTCACAGACACACACACGCACACACACACACACACATACACACACACACATTGCGCCCGCTCGGAAAGCATGCGCACTGAGCATTAAAAACCAGCGTCGCCATCACTGCTCTCTTTTTTAGTGGCTTCAAACTGGGCATGGCATCCATCCCCCTCCCCCACCACCACCCTTCACCCCACCCGATATACCCACCCCAACCCCACCCCAAACACCCTTCTGAACACACCCCCTCCCCCCCCCCCCCCCCAGCCCCCACCCCAACCCCTTCTCTCCACATTTCTTACCTGCACGGCCATATTGCCAGTTCTATGAGGTCTATGTGGGCTATGTTCGGTTCCTTAAAAAACCCCAAGTTAAAAAGAGAGAGTGGAAAGCAAGAAAGACAAGACAGACATACAGACAGAGAAAGGGGTTAAAAGACGATAAAAGAGAAAGCTGATCGTGAAGCCGCGCGGTTAGAACTCTTGTGTGTGTGTGTGTGTGTGTGTGTGTGTGTGTGTGTGTGTGTGTGTGTTGTGTTGTGTTGTGTTGTGTTGTGTTCTTCGTGTGGTCGAATCATAGCGCTACATCCTTTGCTGTTCTGAGAGAGAAAGAGAGGGAGAGAGAGTGGGGACGGGATAGAGACAGAAACACAGAGAGAGACAGAGACAGATGGACACAGACACACAAACCACAGAGATAGACATTGATCTCGCGCTCTGTGTGTGTGTGTGTGTATGTGTGTGTGTGTGTGTGTGTGTGTGCGCGCGCGCGCGCGTGTGTGTATCTTACCAACCTAACGACACAATTGGAAAAGATGCCCTCCACCTGTCTCTCTCTCTCTCTCCTTTCCTTATCCTATCCTCCTACCAACTACCCTCCTCCTCTACTCGCCTCCCTGAGAGAGTTTGAGTTAAGCAAGGGGGGAAAGAGGGAGAGGGGGGAGGATTAGACCACCAAGTAAATTACAGGGGGTGTAGTGTGAAGGTGGTTCTGACCATCCCACCCGCTGTCCAGCTGCCCTCCCCCTTCTCCTTTTTACACACAGATTCCAACAGGGACACACCGGCCATAGGTGCCACCTTTTCAATCATCAACTCACTTCCCTCCGCCAAAGTACCCCAAATGGACTCACTATACATTCTCCTTAGCCCATCGTTGCCTTAGTCTGTCTCCAGAAAGAACCGAAGAATTTTGTAGGTCCGCTCTTCATCAAAAGTTGTTAATATGAAAGTGTATAATTGCTGAATCTACATGAGTTCAGTGGTCAAGGACTTTCATTGCATATTTTTTTAAGGGTAAACTTGTGACATAAGCATTCCTTTAAATGGTACAGGGAGGCGGGGGGGCGGGATGGAGGAGGAATTTCTTTCTCAATGAATAAATTACAAGCAAGTAGTAAATAAATAAGTAAACAAACAAATAAATAGATAAATATTTACACCCACCCAGTCTGCCACACAAGTATCCCAATTTAGGACACACTAAGCAAACACCACCGCTTTTTATCTATAACTGGAATGGCTTTGCCCTCAAATTAAACGGGGGGGGCTAGGAGGGGACGCAAGACGACATGGGCCAATGCATAAAAGTGCGGTCGTTTGATACATAAAACAGGAAGAAGAAAAAAGAAAGGAAAGATTGAAAGGCAAAGAGAGAGGCGGATAAATAAAAAGAAACAAAAAAAAAAAGATTCAAATGTGGTCTTGACATAAAACACGTGCAAACTTATACACCTGCGAGCGATTGGGAGAGATTGGAGACATTTCGTATACAGTCATGTGGACCAGTTTCTTCTTTTTATTGAGGGGGTGGGAGGTGAGGGGGGTGTGGGGGGGTTAAATGCAAATAATAACGCCTACTCGGACAGTCATGATTGAAACCATTCCTTCCATTTTCCATAGATACTGTACAGACAGCTGTATCCGCTGTGTGTGCAAAAAAAAAAAAAGAAAAAAAAAAAGACAAGACAGGCAAAGCCTTCAAGACTCACTTGTGATACACTTAAAAAAAAAAATCCAAGCTTTTTATGTATTGAGTATAATTTCAAAATGTAATGTTTAAGATGAGAAAGATCAGTTTAAAACAAATTAACTCCCCTAGCATTAATTACAGAGTAATTTCCCTTTTTACTATCTGCACCAAAACGTTTGCAAAATAAATAAAAACTTCCATGCTTAGCAAAAGAAGTTCCTGTTTGAACAAAAAATGATAATAATGACTGCTCTAGTTGTTGGGTCAGAATATCAGATCAAAGTGCCAAGTTTAGAGAATACAAAAAATATAAATATAACAGTAAATGCAGTTTGCATATAATTAGGCTTCATTTTTTTAATTTTTTGTGCCCATCCCAGAGGTGCAATATTGTTTTAAACAAGATGACTGGAAAGAACTGAATTTTTCCTATTTTTATGCCAAATTTGGTGTCAGCTGACAAAGTAGTTGCAGAGAAAATGTCAATGTTAACGTTTACCACGGACACACGGACACACAGACACACACACAGACAACCGAACACCGGGTTAAAACATAGAAAAAAAAAAAGGGGGGGGGGGGGGGAGGGAGATAGAGAGAGAGAGAGGGATATACAGAGATACAGAAAGACGGAGACAATGAGGCAGAATGAGAAGACAGAGATAGCATGGAAAGACAGACAGAGAGCGGGAAGATATATGGGAACATGGAGAGAGAGGGAAGATAACATTGTGTGGGAAGACAAGACAGACAAAGACCGAGACAGACAGAAACAGAGTGGGAAAACCTGACTGTACACGGAGACTGGGACCACAGACAGAGACAGACAGTGGAGAGAAAGAAAAATACAGAGACTGAAAGCAACACACACACACACACGCACACACACACACACACACACACACACAGAGTTACAGCCAAGGCTGGCGAAATTTGTTCACGAATGTTTCTCTTCTTAATGTGCTAATGTGCTCATGTTTATGTTTCGTTGTGCCTTATAAACTTTAAGGTTTTGTGACAAAAAGTATTCTGTTCTATTCTATTCTGTTCATATCCACACACCCACACCCGAGAGAGAGAGAGAGAGGAGGAGGGAGAGGGAGAGAGAGAAACAGACAGACAGAGACAGAGAGAGTGAGAGACAGAGAGGAGTAAGAACAACAGGCAAGCACTGTCACACACACACAAAACAGAGACAAGACAAGACAAAAGAAGAGAGGCAATGACAGAGACATCGAAAGCGACAGGTACAGACAGACACACACAGAGAAAAAGGTTTTGGTTCTGTGCCCCCCCCACCCCCAACCCTCTACACACACACATCCCCCAACCTTCTCTCTCCACTCCATGCCTCAACCCCCCTCCTTTCCTCACTCTCCCAAACCCTCTTTTCAAGCACGTTTTCTCACAACATCTCACCAACACACACACACACACACACACAGACATCTCATTCCCTGCTATCTCTTTCCATTCCACCACCCCACCCCCTCTATCTCTTCTTTTAAAACGGTATAAACACCACCACCACCACCCCAAAAAAACACACAAAAAACCATGCCCCCACATACAAACACATACACACACATATATACAAACAAACAAACAAATAAAATGCTTGTTGTAAGCAATAACATTCTCTCCACACAAACACACTTCACACACTTCAACTTCACCCTTTCTTCCCATCTCCACATAGTGCCTTCTTTTTTCTTTTCTTTTTTTCTTTTTTCCTTCGTTTCCCTTTTTTTCTGGTTGGGTTACATGATCATTAATCATGGGGGCAATGGATATTGATGCTTCCTGTCAGCTTTACAGAGCAGGACAAAAATGAAATCTCCTTGGCACTTCGACTGATCCGCGCCGAGGGGGTGCGAAAAAAGGAAGCCGGCCTGTTTCCCGTCGCCGCGCGCCACTGGGAAAAAAAAAAAAAAAAAGTCTGAGAAAATAAGTAAAAAACTACGAGCTGGAGCGATGTTTTCGACAGCTTTCTGGCCATCAACTTGTTAGCAAGTAGTGTGAAAGCTATAGGTTTGACAGATTCACATCGATGTCTCCTCCTTCCCATTCAATCTCGCTACCGAAACCAGCATCGAGAAAACCCAACTGCATCGCCGGTCGGGGGGCTTTGGGTGTTGTTTTTTTTGTGGTTTCTTTTTTTTTTTGCAACCTCCCAACCCGACCCCCCTTCAGAAGGTGGACTGCGCCGGTGTGACACCCGTCCATCAAAGGGGGGAATGACTGCGGGGGTACAAGAGCGCTGGTGTCTGAAAATATGAACTGTACTTGAATTTGTTGAGGGAGGGAGTGGAGGAAGGGAGGAAGGGGGGGGGGGGGGGGGGGACAGGGCAGGGCTCGTTCGCCGCCGCTATCTGATAAAGGGGGCCATAGTCTAAGAAAATTACGAAAATACCTCAAAAAAATTGCAAGAAAAGGTTTTTTTGGCTCTATGTATTCAGGATTTTTCACACTATCACCTGTAAAAAATCGAAGAAAATCGAATGTCAGATAAGAGCAGGAAAATTAAATAAAGAAAAATAAACACAAGGAGATGGCGCGAACGGAACACCATATTTGAGTCTGAAACTCTCAACTGGGTCACGTCACTGACACCTTGTCAAGGATGCCACAACGGGGATGGGCCTGTTAAGTACTACGCTTCTCCGGCATTTCGTCCGCGCAGCTGAACCTGCCTACCACTGTATCTTATGCTTATCTGTTGAGCGTACTGAATATCATACATGATTTTACATTGCTTCATTGTTAAGTAATGTTTCCGAGAAAGCAAGTGTACTTACAACAGTCAAATTAGACTGTTACTAAAATATAATCACAGTTATCATGATCTTAAAGTGTGCTAGCACAGACTGCATGGCAGTGGCATAGGGGTAGACAGGTTCGCGCGATTCCTCCGTTTTCGCGTGTGTGAAGTCCGAGTATGGAAAACCATGTGCTTAATAAAGTTTCTTTCGCTGAAAATTTAAAGATTTTCTTTTTTGAGATTTCTTTGCAAAATGGAAATGGACTAATATCAAGACACATGTGTGATTTGCAAACACCCATGCAGTGTTGACAAAACATTTTCCGTACTATCGGAAAAGGGCTGCAAAGGTGATAATAACATTTTTTATAGTAAGTTTGTGGGCTTTCGTTCCCATCAGTGTTTATTTCATATGTATTCGTTTGTTTATTTCCTTAAGCACTGTCTTCAAGGCTTAGCTTTTATTGTTTTCTTTTGTTTGTTTCTTTTGTGTTTTTTTGTTTGGTTGTTGTTTATCTCCATTTAACTACTGACTGTGAAAATGTGTGTGTGTGTGTGTGTGTGTGTGTGTGTGTGTGTGTGTGTGTGCGTGCGCGCGCGAGGGAAGGGTTAGGAAGGAGAGGGACGGAATTGAGGAGAAGAAGAAGAGAAAGAAGAGAGAGAGAGAGAGAGAGAGAGAGAGAGAGAGAGAGAGAGAGAGAGAACTAACAGAAGGAATCTTGTTTACTGAAGGAAAAGAACAAGCACAGGAAGACTTTTCTTACGTACTACCCCAATTTCATGAAAAAAAAGGAACTTGAGGAAAGGCAATAAGAAAAACAAGGTATTACATAAATGTATATGTCAGAAAACAAACGAATTTCAACTGACAGCGTACAGAAAAGCTAGTCAGTGTGTTTTTAACGCACGATGCATATCTGTATATAAACAGAACGTTGCAACAGAAGAGAGAGAGAGAGAGAGGCCTGGTTGGTCAGGTATGATGCAAGCTGTTCACATGGGCAGTCACTGTGGTATCTCTGGCTTCCTGCCCATAATCGACCTCAGTCCAAGTGACATGGCCTGACTCTGGATCAACCACTCTGGTGGAAAGCCACTGACATCTTGCTAATGAGCCTCCTGCCAGTTATATGAAGTCGATGGTGCTGCGCCTTGGTGCTTTCCATGCTGAAATGAGCTTCTGAGGCTGCATTGGATGGTTGATGGAGGGCAGTGGGTTGCAAGAGGTTAAAGGTTCTGGAATTGCCCTTCTCTCCAAACGCTGTCATGCACATGATGCAAGGAAAAGCAGTGACACGAGCAGGAAGGGGACATTTTAGTGGACTCTTTGCTTAAACGCACTCGTGACTGCTAAAACATGTGGAGTCAAGCTGCCAACTACACAGAACCTAGATCCTGTTCCAGAAGACCTTCATTTGGAACAAGTGGATCAACAAGTTCAAAATGAACTTCAAAATTCAATTGACACTTTCAAATCAAATGCTACTGATCACACGGACTTCACCGAACCAATGTTAGATGAAGATCTTGATCATGGACTGGCATTGTATAATTTCTCTCATGGAGGGCAAACTTGTAGCTCATAACCTTGAGGCAAACACGCATCTTATCTCCACAATTTCTGACAAGTTGGATGCAAAGAAGGAGGAGCTAAAACAACACCCCACAGCTGCCTCGTGGTTGCAATACAATCATCTCATAGATATTTTACGATGTTTTCTGAATGCAGAGAGGACGGGAAACTGGCATCTTCACCTGCGTACATTGCTGGAGATGATACCTTTTCTTGCTTCAGCTGGTCACAGTCTGTACACAAAGTCAATCCAGCTGTACCTACAAGATATGGTGCAACTTGAACAAACCAACCCTGACATGTACAACAAATTTCAAGGTCATCATATTTTCCACAGAAGTGATCGCTACTTGGCTGGTCTTTCTGTCGATCTTTTATTGAGCAAGTGTTGATGAGAAGCATCAAATCAACAGGGGGAATGACACGTGATCGTGGAATGTCAGAATCCCAACGTGCAGCATGGCTTCTATCAATGCCCACTTGTGCTGACATCAATACGTCCATTCAGAACATCACCGGGTTGTGTCTTTCTCTAGTGAACAGCACAAAGACATCAGCACTGCCAGAAAGAGGCATGATGGTCATCCTTGCTCTCCTGGAAGAGAGAGATCCCTTCATTGCTGGTCCTGTTTTGAAGAATACAGCCACAGGTATGGTTGCAAACACCAAGGTGGATGCACACAAGGCAAACTTAGTGGGAAATAAAATCTTGAAGAAGATGGAAGTCCACAAAGCTACGGAATACACCTTTAGGTCAGAACAGGCTGTTAAGATGGCCTCCATAAACACTGTCAAGATCGACGCAGAAGTAGTGGCTATCTAACTTCAACTTCTGTTTCACCGCCTGGCTTCAGCCGCAGGCAGTAAATACGAGGACAAGAGTGAGGTGTTCAGATATGAGCTGTCGAGTCACCCATCATCTCTTTCTAAGTCTTCTATTTTTCTTCGTCAAGGAAATAAAGCCCTTCTTGCTGATGGGATCTGGAAGAGAGTTTCCAAACCCATGCCAGAGAGTGCCGTTCTTGGTGACGTGCGTTTGTTCTGCATGGAGAGGCACATTTCAAAAACGTCCCTGGTCTCGTGGCTCAACTTACATTTCCATCATTGAAACTTACGTCAGACATGTGCGACAGACGTACAAGAAGCCTGTAATGGCTACACAAGTGGCCCAACCACAAAAGACGTCACATATATGTGCAGAACTGAGGGAAAGTCGTCCACTGAGGTTCAGTTTACACCAGGCATGACCCTGCATATCGGGAAAGACCTGTTTCTGGCCAATCATAAAAACAAGCAACGTTTTATTGACTTGCTTTCTTGTAAGCTGCGGAACAACGGATGCGTGACTTTCTGTTCTGAAGGAGATGCTGACTGCATGGTTGTTGCTGAGGTTCAAGAAAGTGCAAAAGGCAAAGAGACAGTGGTTGTTGACGATGACACAGATCTTTTGGTCCTTTTGGTCTACCATTTCAATAGTGATTCAGAGGAAGTCTTTCTCAAGAAAAGCAGAAAGCCGTTCAGGTGCTGGAACATCAAGCAGTTTCAGAGTTCACTTAGCAGCTTATGTCATATCTTGCCTGTCATCCATGCAGCCATAGGTTGTGACACAACGTCCCGAGCTTTTGGAACTGGCAAACGGACAGCTTTCCAGAAATTACTGAGCTCAGAACGACTTTGTGAACTGGCAGAGACATTCCTGAAGAACTTAGAGAAAGATGAGATTGTTGCTGCTGCTGAGCAGATGCTCTTGTCTCTGTATGAAAGGAAGACAGCGTCCACCCTTGACAAGATTAGATACATGATGTTCTGTTCAAAGGTAGCGTCTGGGACAACATTTATACAAGTTCACTCTCTGCCCCCAACGTCCTCTGCTACCAAATACCACAGTTTGAGGACATATCTGCAAGTCCAACAGTGGACGGAAATGACACACTTGTGCTGGGACAATGGGGCTGGAAGATTGTTGACAACCAGATGGTGCCGCCTTGCACAGCACACTTGCCTCCTGCTCCTCCCAAGCTTCTGTGCATTATCCGTTGTGATTGCGAGTGTGACTGTGACAAAAAGGTGTACCTGCAGAAAACAAGGTTTTGACTGCTCACTAGCATGTGGAGAGTGTCATGGAATACATTATTCGAACTCAGCACAGGTGACAACCGCTGAAGAACAACACTGAGAGGGAAGCCTTTGTGAGGATGGACATTATTATGAATTAGTCCAGTAATTCTATGATAAAAAGTGGTCTAATCCCAAAATAATCGCAATATGTTGGGTTTTTTTCTTCCAGACTTGCATCTATACTTATTGGTGAAGAATGTCTGCAAAATGTAAGTGTATATTCTAAAAATGCAACCTTAAGACGCATAAAGACAGCTTTGTGAGAATAAGTCGCTCTGCTTATGCATTGCCTTTCACGTTAACAATTTGCTCAGACTGTCAGGATCGATGTTCTTCTTGTATGGTTTGATTGATTTTGATACTGTACTTATTACTGCAGAAAAGAGGACCAGGTTAAGGTCAAATGGAGACCAGGTCACGATCAAGCATAGATTATATTAATTGGATTTATATATATATATATATATATATATATATATATATATATATATATATATAATATGACATAAATGAATCCATTAGAACAGACAACATCTCATGTATGAATTCCACGTTTCCAGGTCACAGTGGACAAAACATCTACGTGAATGACACATATTGCGCGCGCATGTGTGTGAGTGTGCGCATATCCACATTTTTTTTTTTGTTTTGTGGTGATATTTTGCTTTCAAATTCAAAATAATGTTTTGCCTCTCTCTCTCTCTCTCTCTCTCTCTCTCTCTCTCTCTCTCTCTCTTACACACACACACACACACACACACACACACACACACACACACACAGTTGTTTGAAATACCCCCACGACAGAAGATAATAATAATAGATAAAATGAAACAAACAAGACAGTTCATAATTAGATAAATAAATGAATAAACAAAAATAAACTCAATGATAAATGTGTAACTAACAAACTAAAAATAAAACAAATAGATGAATAAGTAAATTGATAGATACATAAATAGAAAAACAACAACCAACAAACAAAATAAATCAATGTTTTTAGAACCCAGACAATGGCTTGTCGTCACTTCAGATCACACAAGTGCCTTGATGACCGTCCGTTTCCATTTTACATACAATTACTTAAGAAAGTTGAATATTGTAATTTCTTCAGTAAAATATTTTTTTTAAGCGCATGGTTCACCATACTTCAACACCACATTTTGCGAAGGCAACATGTGAACCTTTCTTCAACGCCACTTTCGTGCTGTCTGTCTAGATGCAAATTAGGAACAAGATAACTGTTATAACAGTTCAGTAACTGATTCAATTGACAGTTTTAGTATGTTTTATTATTCCGGAATCACTAATTGCCAACAAATCAACGTAAAACATTCACTACGGTCAGGGAAGTACGAAACAGGTTTCACTGCACGGAGTGAGAAAGCGCGGGGAGGAACCAGGCCTGCCCGCAGAGCCCGACTTGACAAGGCGCGAATGACAAGCTACGGCAGCAAAAAAGTATGGTGTGCTTTTTCTTCCATCTCAGCCTATTTATTTTTCTTTATTTAATTTTCCTGATCTTATCTGACGTTCGATTATCTTCGATTTTTTACGGGTGATAGAGCGAAAAATTCTGAACACGTAGAGCCAAAAAAACGTTTTCTTGCAATTATTTTGAGGTTCGGCCACTTTTTCTCACAGAATTACTAGACTACCACTGCAGCCAACAGCCAAAAAGCCTCTCTACTCTCTCTCTTTGCGAACTCTCTCTCTCTCTCTCTCTCTCTCTCTTTCCCACCACCCCGCAGTCGTGTTGTGTTGAGATTTTCACAATGTTTGTTGAGCCAGATCGGCGAGCCAGAAAAGAATAACTGAGAAGTGAGGGGTGCGGGGAAAGCGATGTGAGTTGAGAAGCTGACTCTCTCTCTCTCTCTCTCTCTCTCTCTCTTCCAGGACGAAAAACGGCTTCTCCCCTTCCGATAAATAAACCGCCGCCAGAGTCGTTTGCAGTCTTCGGTGTGGTATCAACATTAAACAAACGATGCCATTTCAGCCGACGACGTTGTTG
The DNA here is from genome assembly GCF_041734735.1 of Babylonia areolata. Lineage (NCBI taxonomy): Eukaryota > Metazoa > Mollusca > Gastropoda > Neogastropoda > Buccinidae > Babylonia > Babylonia areolata. Next base: position 42,404,242 of record NC_134876.1, on the reverse strand, counting down.
TTTTTGTTGGAATCGCTTCTCCTCTCTCTCTCTCTCTCTCTCCCCCCCCCCCCCCTCTCTCTCTCTCTCTTCCTGCTCCTCTCCCCTTCGCCATCTCTCTCTCTCTCTCTCTTTATTTCTCGACTGTCTGGATTCTCCACGCGTATATCGTGTGGAAGAGAAACACTTCATGCGCTCACCCGCCCCGTACAAGTCCCAATTTGTGAAGGAGGAAACTCTGGGGGGAATAGAATGGGGACTGCCTTGGCTTTCAATGCTGTGTGTATCAGGCAATTTCGCACACTTCTGACAAGAATCCAAATAGGCATTAATCATACACCGTAAATATACATTTACTCTACATCTGCTTTCACTTTCCACGCTTCTTCAAGGAGGTGTCACTGCGACAGGGCTCGTCCATAATAATAATAATAATAATAAAAGAAAAATTCCATATATGCTCAAAAAAGAAAGAATGAAAGCAAAGCAAAGCAGGAGTGCCTCGATCGGGGAGGACATTTAACAGATGCCTGACCTACGCCGATAACTGCAACGCCATGCACGCTGAGGTCTGCTGCTATTTCGAGCTATACATCGATCATGGCATGACTGTTACACACACACACACACACACACACACACACCATATATATAATTGTTTTTGTTTTTGGAGTTGTTTTGTGTTTGTTTCTCTTGTGTGGATTTATTTAAAGATTAAAAGCCAGATCTATCGATTTTTACAGTCTACAAATCTTCAACGTCAATGTAACAATTATCATGCCAAATTAGCAACAATGAACTTGACAAAACAAAATGCTCCTACGCTGATGGTTAGACTAAACAAAATTAACCACAATGAATTCAACACCAAAAAAGCGAAAGGTCAACGTCAGTCATTATCATTCAGTCCATGGGATCCATTTTAAACACCAGCGTTCTATAGGGCTTATGTGAACATGACTGGACCCTGTAAGCGCAAGCCTGTGAACACTTTATTAATAAAACAAGAAAGAAAGAAAGAAAGAAATAACACGAAACATGATCAGCTTAAACGAAAAGGAAGACAGAAATAACATGATCAACTTAAACTCAAAAAAAGAAAGAAAGAAATAACATGACCAACTTAAACTCAAAGAAAGAAAGAAAGAAAGAAATAACATGACAGCTTAAACGCAAAGAAAGAAAGAAAGAAAGAACATGATCAACTTATACGCAAAGAAAGAAAGAAAGAAAGAACATGATCAACTTGAACGCAAAGACAGAAAGAAAGAACCTGATCAGCTTAAAGGCAAAGAAAGAAAGACAGAAAGAAAGAAAGAAAGAACATGATCAACTTGAACGCAAAGAAAGAAAGACAGAAAGAAAGAACATGATCAGCTTAAACGCAAAGAAAGAAAGAAAGAAAGAACAAGATCAACTTAAACACAAAGAAAGAAAGAAAGAACAAGATCAACTTAAACGCAAAGAAAGAAAAAAATAACAAGATCAGCTTAAACGCAAAGAAAGAAAGAAAGAAAGAACAAGATCAACTTGAACGCAAAGAAAGAAAGACAGAAAGAAAGAACAAGATCAACTTCAACGCAAAGAAAGAAAGAAAATAATCAACTTGAACGCAAAGAAAGAAAGACAGAAATAACATGATCAACATAAGTGCAAAGAAAGAAAGACAGAAATAACATGATCAACCTAAACGCAACGTCCCCGTCAAACCTACTACTGAAGGGCATGTAACAAGCTTCCAACCCATGAAGCGGATTCAAACCCTGATCACACAAACGCTGGAGTCAGCTCATAGTAAAACTGCCCCTCCACTGTCTCAGCTCCAACAGGTGTCGCCTTGAAATCGTCCCCTCTCCCTTGTCCCCCAGAATTCACCCAGAAATCACCTCTCCCTCGTCCCTCAGAATTCACTCAGAAATCACCTCTCCCTCGTCCCTCACAATTCACTCAGAAATCACCTCTCCCTCGCCCCTCACAATTCAGAAATCACCTCTCCCTCGACCCCCAGAATTCACTCAGAAATCACCTCTCCCTCGTCCCTCAGAATTCACTCAGAAATCACCTCTCCCTCGTCCCTCACAATTCACTCAGAAATCACCTCTCCCTCGCCCCTCACAATTCAGAAATCACCTCTCCCTCGTTCCCCAGAATTCACTCAGATGTTCATAGATAGATCAATTGTATAACCTTCGAGTTTACATTTGTGCAGTGTTTCAATGCTTTCAAAACAGCGTTGGAGCCTTGCGCACACTTAAACGATGTACAGGGTATATTCGTTTTGTTTGAACAGTGTTCATTTTATTTTCATTCCAGTCATATTTCTGTAACTTATTTCCACTAATATCAGCATACATTACATCATGTATATATATATATATATATATATATATATATATATATATATATATATATATATGTGTGTGTGTGTGTGTGTGTGTGTGTGTGTACACACACACACACACACAATATTTTCAGTATGATATAAAGCAAGCTTCTTGCCACCATTATGTGCGTTAACTCTCTCCATACGAACGGCGAAAGAGACAACGTTAACAGCGTTTCACCCCAATTATCATCATCAAAATATTGCAAGCGGAAGGCTCTTATACTGAAGACGTGAATGTTGACAAAGACTACCACAATTCTGACGACGAAAGCTAAAGGTTGGGTCATTCAGACACCCACTGGACATCAGAGGGGTCTGTGTAGAGGAGAAGAGAGGACTGGCCGTACTGAGTGAGTTAAAGTACATATTGTTCAGATGTTTTTCGCTGTTGATTTCTGAGACTTTCCGCATTATAGTTTTTGTTGATGTTGTTAACCCAATATTCCTTCTTCTTTAATCATTTCAAGTCACGTGACCCTTCAACACGGGCTGATCGTGAGCATTAATTTCTTTCCCATATGCAAACTGCATACTTGATAATGTTATTTAGCTGTGCTTTAAAAACCCCAGGCTTTTTAAACCCACCTGAAGCCTATCAAAAAACCTGTCATAAATCTGCCAAGATGAAATCATGAACAGCGGCCCAACACTGGAGAGGATTGTTAGCGTGGGCGTAAAAACGAACTGCCATGAAATGAACGTTAATGCATGTCATGTTTATAACTCATCCCTCCAACAAAAATTATTGCTGACATCAGGCGATGAAAACGCAAAACGAATTCAAATCTATATCAAGATGTTCTTATTACAGTCGGCGCACATACACACACACAGACACACACACAGAGTCAAGTCAAGTCAAGTCACGCAAACACACACACACAGAAAGAGAGAGAGAGAGAGAGAGAGAGAGAGAGAGAGAGAGAGAGAGAGAGAGAGAGAGACAGACAGACAGACAGACAGACAGAGACAGAGACAGACAGAGCTTTTTTTTCTGTGAGCAAATTGCCACCACGACCCCCACTCTCCTCATTCTTTCACATCACATACTCATACTGTTTCCTTTAAAAAAATTTTTTTTTTCATTTCTTAAATACGAAATATACGAATATATCTTTATACTTTATCTTTGTAATTTTGTATTCCAGTATTGCTTTGCCTCGTACTTGTCAGTGTGATTATAGTTACTTTGATCCCTTTTACTTGTCCGCACAAGTTTTTGTGCTTACTTGTTTTCTCATTGTGCAGAGCTTTAAATAAGCCATGCTTGATGTCCTTCTCATGTTGTTTGTGTTTTATGGGCTTATGCTATGTTGCTAATTTGAATTTTTTTTTAAATGTTTAAAGAACACACACACACACACACACACACACCACTACCACCACCTTTTTTTTCTTTATATATATATATATATATATATATAATAAATCACATGATTACATATCCTGTCTGTCGCCACGTGGACCACCAAAGCCGACAAACATGAAAGGGCTGTCAAAAAGCCGACAGACAACGCTCCGAAACTTTCTCGACGACAACTGCATTGTCAACGTCCGCCATCACACCAATGCGTTTGTCTGCCTTGAAAAAAACAAAATAAGATCGCCGTTCTACCCAAAATGCTAATCCCACAGCCCAATACGTCATACTTACATCGTGTTTCTGTGTATCATTCCGTGTGGGAAAGCACGACAAAGCCAACAAAGAGAAAAAGAACAGGGAACAAAGAACGAAAAAACTGGACGCATGCTGAACTACCCAACTCTCAAGGCCTGACAAAGCGCGTTGGGTTTCGCTGCTGGTCAGGCATCTGCTTGGCAGATGTGGTGTAGCGTATATGGATTTGTCCGAACGCAGTGACGCCTCCTTGAGCTACTGAAACTGAAACTGAACTACCCAACACTGAAAATCGAACAGTGAGAGAGAAAGACACAGAGAGGGGAGGGGGGGGGGGAGGGGAGGAGGCGGTGAGGGGAGTGGGGAGGAGGAGGAGGAGGAGGAGAAAGAAGAAGAAGAATGCCTCACTGCAAATGTCAAAATGCGAAGCAACAGAAACTAGAATATCTAACTGTGAATGCCTAAATGTGAAGAAACAGAAACTACCATAAATGCACATGCATACACACACACGCGTGCGCACACACACACACACATACACGTGTTCACACACACACGTGCACGCACGCACACACACACACACACACACACACACACACACAGAGGATGAGATTTCTAGATATCACGATTTGGGCCTGACTGCGAAAGAGAGAGAGAGAGAGAGATCGACAGAAAGAGAGAGAGGGAGACAGACAGATACAGATAGAATGAGAGAGGACAGAGACAGAGAGACAAAGAAAACAGACAGATACGACGCATAACGACAACAAAATGATTTTTTTTTTATACCATCTAAAAAAATTTTTTTTTTAAATAAAAGCAAACGATAAATTTTCAGAAATCACAATTCTTTCAAACATCGCTCTTCCCAAGACTCCTAACAAAGGACAACAGCAAAACAAGGGCCTGAGAAAGGACATGCAACACGCAACCTTCAAGAGAAAAAAGCAAACATACAATCCTAGTCATCTGTCAGCCGTTTGAGTAAAGTATACAAATAAAGAAACAAACAAATGAATAAAATAAATAAAGTCGTCTGTCACAATCACGTGGGTCAAGCAAATTTGTCGTCTGGAATACACCGAAGAAGATTGTTTTCAAAACCTACAAATGTATCCTACATCCAGCAATATTCACTAATACTTCACTCCTTTTAATAAATGATTGAATAAATGAACAAACAAACAAACAAATAAATAAATAAACGAATGAATAAATAAGAAGTCCAAATCGAGCTAAAGCATCGAACGTGAGTAACGTAAGCCCGCGAAAAGCCTGAAGAAAGGGAGATCATCAACAAACGATCATCAACAAGCATGACACTGCAAACAAACAAGACACGCATACAAAGCGGTTTGCATTCCACCCCCCACCCCCCAAGAGACAAGAGGAGGTGGGCCTAATTTAAGGTTATCGCCGCGTGTCACACACTGAAGGGCCGTCGGGTCTCAAGTGAGCGCGCCTCCCCGTGTGTTTGTCTTCCATGGATCAATCAGATCAGCTGTAATACGGGGGTGGGAAATAAAGAAAGAAAAAAGATGGGGTCGGGGGAGGGGGAGGGGGAGGCAGAGGGGTACGGGTTGGCGGGGGGGCAGGGGTCGCGAAGGATGGGTTAATGGGAGAGTAGGAGCAGGGATCGGGGCGGGAGAGGAGGTGAGGGTGGGGGGGACAGGGGGGAGGGGGGGGGCGGGGGGGGGGGGGAGGGAGGAGAAGGAGCGAGAAAGAATCTCTCTCTCTCTCTCCCTCTCTCTTTTCTTCTTGTTTGTTTTCTATTCCCTTTCATTCAGTGCAAACCCAGACCCAAAACTAGCTAGTTTCCAATCAGACGCAAGTGGTAATCACAGAAACATCATTAGAAAAAAAAAGAAGTTAAGGACTACTTCAAAAGCAAAAGCAGGTATAATTACATGCAATGTTAATAAATAAACAAATGAATAAACAAACCAATCAATCAGTCAATCAATCAACAGGAAGTGAATGAAGTCACGCAGGCTGCCAATGGTCGACCACTGGCCTCTCGACCTCAGGCACACATGCACCATAAACAGCTTGAAAAATGTATTTGAAAAAACAAAAAATCTATGTTTTGGCCGAAATCTAACCTTCGGTGGTTTATGACAGATAGGTGTGGGTTTTCACTGTCAATAAATAAATGAACAAATAAATAAATAAATAAATAAAAAGACGTAAGAACCTCTCTCTGGTCATGAGTAGTGTTAGTCATTACGTCGGCTGCGTGCATTGGTTGTTGGCCTAAAATTCAGCGACCATGTTGTTCTGCCCGCAAGAGGAAAACAGTGCAAGTTCCACAGTGGTCCTCCGTCTCTTTATGTGGACACTGTATAAACGATTATTGACCGGTTAACCGAATCCAATGATGTTTCTCTCTCTCTCTCTCTCTCTCTTTCACACACACACACACACACACACACACACACACACTGCTTA
>NC_134876.1:42387811-42392811 GCF_041734735.1 Babylonia areolata | reverse complement strand
CACACACTCTCTCTCTGTCTCTATTGTTTCACACTCACTCACTCAATCTGTCTATCTATACACTCACTCACTCAATCTATCTATCTATCTATCTATCTCTTGAAATGGACCTGGCTCTGTCTATCAATCAATCAATCCATCAATCAATCTATCTCTCGAAATGGAAGATGTGTATAGCGAGGGGTGGGGGGGTGGGGGGGGTGAGGGCGAAGAGAGAAGCTGGAGATAGCGGGGACAAGGAATGTGCGGGGGTGGGTGGGGGAAGGGAATGGGAAGTGTGTGTGTGTGTGTGGGGGGGGGGGGGGCAGTGCAGGCAGAAGATTCACAGTCTCTGCATCGCACACACATATCATCAGTAATGTGAACGTGCCAATACACAACGTGTCTTGTTGATACACCGTATCCGTTTCCTTCAGTCCTCTCTTGACAGTCATTTCCGTATACGTGACGCTGCACATTTCGGGGTTTCGACAAGAAAAAAAAAGCTAAGAAGAAAAAAAAAAGAGATTTTTTTTTATTTTTTACCATTCAGCCGTTTAAGACTCTCAAAAGAACCGGCGGGTTGGATTGTGGAGTGAAAGACGGACTAAACACGTCCAATTCAAGGAAGAAGTCTCTCTCTCTCTCTCTTTCTCCATCCTTCCCATTTTCTAATCAACCATTTATCTGATGCACTCTCACGTACAAAGACAAGATTTATTTTAACAGGATAGAGAGACAGACAGACAGACAGACAGAGACAGGGACAGACAGACAGAGACAGGTTAGTTTTGAAGCTATTATTAGGGATGCTGATATATAATTTTATCATGATCACCATCACTCATATCCCAATATCATCATATCTGATTTAGTTTCTGGAGTTCCACAGATTACTCGTGACGAATATCAAGTGTATACAAATCATTGGCAAGTTTCAGTTTCAGTTTCTCAAGGAGGTGTCACTGCGTTCGGAAAAATCCATATATATATATATATATATATATATATACGCTACATTTTATCTGCTAGGCAGATGCCTGAGCAGCAGCATAACCCGACGCGCTAAGTCAGGCCTTGAGTGCATGCATTAAATAACTGTGTACCTATCAGAGTGGATTTCTTCTACATAATTTTGCCAGAGGACAACACTCTCGTTGCCATGGGTTCTTCTTCAGTGCGCCAACTGCGTGCTGCAACGCGGGACCTCGGTTTACCGTCTCATCTCGAACGACTAGACGATCAGTTCGATTTTCCAGCAGTCAAACTTGGGGGGAAAAGGCGAGAGCGGGATTCGAACCCAGACCCTCACGAACTCTATACAGGTAGACGAGCGTCTTAACCGTTCTGCCACCTTCCTTACAGGCAAAGATACCCCCAAACAATTCACACATTTCTCTGATCTAAGCATCGTAACCATCACCATCATCTCGCATTCCAACTCGGTGCAATCATCACAATGTACCTACACGAGTTCCCACAGCCTGAGAACGAGCATTGGAATTTTTTTTTTTTTTCTGCCACAGTCAATTTTCTGGTACAATGGATGAGAAGCAGTACAGCAAAATAAGGCAAAATACTGTATACTGAAACGAAGAGCACAACTAAATCAAATCAAACATTTTTTTCTTCTTCTTCCGATATTTGTGGTAAATTCGGGCAGAGGTCGTCGTCATCATCATCACCATAATCGTCATTAATGTTGTGAAAACAAAAAGTCTTTTCATTTTAGTGATAGCATCATCAGTCAGTTGTATATGTTTTTTTAGTAAAGGAAAATGGGGCGAATGTAGAACAGTCCATGTCAACAATCGTAAAAAATCAACACCCCACCACAAACATGTCGAATTTGTTACATAATCTATCTTATCCACGTATGGCAAAAGTGACGACGTCTGCAACTGGTACGCACATTCATATTCCGTATAAAATTTTTCACTTCAGTGATAACTGTTCTTTTTTTTTGTTTGTTTGTTTGTTTGTTTTTGCGGCTGCGTTCTGAGGTAAACTTGTGCAAACTTTACTCGTTTTTTTTTTTTTTTTTTTTTTAACAAAAACAATCTTGCCACCAGTCAAACAAAATCAATTACATTATATCCAACACAATAACATTATAACAATCCGATGCAGAAACAAGCATTTTTAAACCTCTGAAAACAATGAACAAGCAGTCGTGTAAAAATCATCCCGAGTGCAGTTTAAGCAACAATGAGGCTTTAAATGTGTGCTGCTGGGAAACGGCCAGTTCACAAGCACGTGCAAGGGACGGTAGGCTTCATGATATAGCTCTTCAGTTTGTTTGTTGCTATCATTTTGTTGTTGTTCTTGTCGTTATAACTAGGGCTTGCACAAGTCTGACACAAAACACAAACAAACAAACAAACATTATCAATCATATCTTTTGATTTTCAGCTCTTACCATGCGCTCGCTGTAATCGTACACTCGAGCAAGTTCACAAAAGCACAAAGATGGCCTCGCAACGGAGAGTTCTGGTGGGGGGCAAAAGAAAATTCTCTTGTTCAAAATATCATTGGGCCAGATATTATGTTTTTAGATTAGATTTTTTTTTTTTTCAAAATCACTGCGAACTTGATTGATTATTACTGTTCAAAGTTACACACACACACACACACACACACACACACACACATCCTTCCCAGTACTATTTCATTTGCCCTCCTCTCCTTCAGTATATACTGGTGCGACACCAAGGTAACAAAGCAAGACTATTAACAATCAATGCAGGCAAGCGCATTCATCTTCATCTTTTATCTTTATAATTCATATACACGTATCTCCTTACCAGTAATCCTTCCCATGGAATCAAGTAACTTCAATGCCAAACTTCCAAACCTGCTGGTTTTTCAGCATGTAATCGAATTTTTGCGCATTCGTTTAAATGGTCGTTTTCAATTATTTTCTAGCTAATGAACTCAGTTCTACCTATTCTGCGTACAATGTTTGTGTCTGCTGTTCAGGACTCACTTTTTTTTTTTAACCCATGCAGTGGTTCAACAGTTACTACTGTCACCACATGGTTTGTGGTGTCGTGAACAATTTTTTGTATTCATTTATTTTGTATTATTTCAAAGAAGGCATCCCCCCCACCCCCTTAGTTCCGTATTCTGAAATTATCAACTTTATAGTCTTAAAAAAAATCACAATAAAAACAGCAAATATTCTTGTCTTCTTTTTTTTATAAGTCACATGCGTACGTCGCTCCAAAATCAACAATGCTTTTTTGATTTGATTTGATGCTCCCCACATTTAATGTACTTGTGTTTCATCTGAACAATAACCACATCGTGTAAAAGAAGTATATCGCAGTGACATATCAGCAGTAATATGTACCTGTACATGGTATCATCAAGTACATTTCAATCGTAATCACATACCAGGCAAAATAAATCTGTTGATTTATATTTCAACCAACAAGGATATTTCTATTCATCACAATCAAATACATCTCTTCTTTTTTTCTTCTTTTTTTCCCCCTAATTTCTTTTCTTTTTCAATCAACAAATGCAGTAGACGCTATCATGGAATATTCGTTTCAGAGTACCACGATCTGTCTTCCCACTTTACACTTTTACACTAACTTCAACTGACCTAAACTGACCACTCATTCTTCGGACGATCAGGCTGTTAGCAGCAGCGCACAGACGTTCATCACGTGACCTTAATTCCCCCCCCCCCACACACACACACACGTCCCTATCCCACCCCCCGTCAACACTCTTTAAACACACACCTCCTCTCCACCAACCCCCCCAAAATGACCATCACTCCATCCATTCACCACCCTCCTCCCTTCCATGGTCAATTTCCATTCAGGACACAACACGTGGGAACTCGTAAAAGCGGTTTAATAATGTAATGCACTGCACTGCCGCGGCACTGCGTTACAGTATACTGCATTGCACTGTGCTGTACTGTACTGTACTGTACTGTACTAACTGTACTGTCCCACACTATCCTGAACTGTGTAATTACTGTATAACATTGCATTACAACAACTGTCGCACTTGTATTTTATCGTAACCGTATTGCATACCATTATAATTACAGTACTGTGTCATATACTGATAACTGAATCCGTTGTTATTTCATTGCATTCTATCGTATACTGCGTAACGTCTCGCACCGCATCGATTTTTCCTTTTTCTTTTTTTTTTTTTTTTTTTTCTTGTCTTTTTCTTCTCCTCTTTCTTTTTGTATGCATCGTATTTGACCGTGGTCATGACACTCACCAGCTCCAGTAGACAGCGCACCGTGCACGTGCTGGCTGACCCGGCGGTGGGCAGACACAGCGGACAGGACGGACACACTGACGGACACACAGGCATGGTGGTGGCGGTAGCGGTAGCGGCGGCGGCAGCAGCAGCAGTAGCAGCTTCCAACACACGTGCCGACGCACAGGTAGAGCACATGACCACCGACCAACCCCCGGCAAAAAAAAAAAAAAAGTGTGCGAATTCGGCCGACTAGCAAACACGCTGCTGCTGATACATGTGGTGTAACGTGGCGCGACTGCACTGACCAAATAAAAAGAAAAGAAAAAAAACAAGATGTCGGGGTGTGGTGTGGAGGTGGACTGCGCTGACCCTGGCCACACAAAAAAACTTACAAAAAAAAAACCCCCAAAAACCAACACACACACACAAATATACCCGCAATGGTAATCCAGATTAAGACAGAAACGGAGGTACTATGTAGTCCACATGGCTTCTTTTGCTTTATATTTTATTCTTTTTTGTTTCCTTTTTTTTTATTATTTTTTTTAATCCCTACATAATCTTTACTTTCCCACTCTGGAAACGAAACTCCACCACCCACAACTGCACCATCACAAAATACAATCGAATACTCGCAAATGCACGTGCGCGCTCGAGTGAACCACCACCACCACCACCACCACCACTAAAAAACACCTCTCTACTTCTTTCCACCACCTCCCACTGTAATAACAGCAAACGCGCGCACGTGCGCCAACAGTCTGACTGACTGACTGACTGACTGA
>NC_134876.1:42377811-42385311 GCF_041734735.1 Babylonia areolata | reverse complement strand
TTTACTACGCTTTTGGTGTGTAATTACCATCGCCCAGTCATTGTGATGTGAGCACTTTTGAACCATCAACGACTGAAAGGCGCTGCCAACAGTGGTGATACACGCGCGGAACCAGCCATACCCCCCCACCACCCCCACCCCGACCCCCCCCATTCCCCCAGAAAAAAGGACTCTGCGAAACCTGTACAGGAAAGTGAGGAATTATGTTCGGTGGGGTGGAGAGCGATATAGCAATACGTGATAGCAACACGGTCATGGGTACGTTCAGTCTGCAATTCGAATACTACCACAAAAAAAAAAAAAAGAAAAAAGAGCCAACACAAACAGGCTCTTTTTGAACTACTAACGACTACAATATCATGATAATTATTCCATTCTCACCAGCCCCGCTATCCCTGTGGAGATGCCGGGAGCTCTTCCCATTATAATGTACAAAATTATTACTATTCCCACTTCCTGGAAATTATGCGTGAGAAAGTTCTTTTCAATCGCTCTTTTTTTCTTTTTGTTTTCCTTTTCGTGTTCTTTGTTATCCTTTCTTTATTATTTTATACCTTGCCGGTCCACTCATCTTTTTTTTTTTTCCCCACAAGAAAGACTTCAGTATTTTTCTTTTCTTTTCAGGACTTGAAAATTTGGCATTCATGCTATATGCTGTATTCGTTTTTGCATCCAAAACGTGTGAGGTGCCTTTTGGCAATTTTTGGTTTCGTAGGCATGTTATCATTCATACATACATACATGCATACATACATACATACACACACACACACACACACACACACACACACACACACACACATATATATATATATATATATATATATACACGCACACAGATCATGTTGTGTATTATGCATGCAAAAAGATGAAAGACGGTGTTCCCGAGAGGAACACAGTTGGGATGGACTGATGCACGCACGCACTCACACTCTCTCCTCATACCAATAGCAGGACCACGTGGAGTGTTTTTTTGTTTTGTTTTATGGAGCGTTTACTGTTAACCTTAGAACAAACAGAACCAAACAGCAAAGATGGCAGCACCAACTCAAGCCCATTCTAAGCAACACAAACTTCCTGCAAAGCACGAAGCAACTTCAAGCAACACACATTGCCTGCTTCTCACAAGAATTCTAAGCGTCCTCAAGCAACACACAGCCTTACGTTATGCAGTTCGCCCTACAGCATTAATCAAGCAGCACCAACTAAGCAGCACACACTACGCAGCGCCTACTGATCAGCACACCACTTCCTGCTTAGCTGTATAATCCAGTGTGTTTTTTTTTGTGTACATGATAGAAAACCGTGACGGAACGGTCAACGACGCAGGCGTGTCCTAGGTTTATGTGGAAACCAACTCCTCGCTTAGAGAGCAATAGCTTTTGTAAAGCAGTCTTAACTACGACCACAATTAACATACCGCCGTTAATAATCCTAACAGAGTTAACAGGCAGTCGAGAAAATGCTTCCGATAAGCTCTGCATAATTATAGTCGCCGGCCAGCAGCATACAAGCGAATGTACAATGCGCTTGCGCTTTTCGAGAACGACTGCCGTTCAGCCAAGCAGTGTAGAGGAAACTACTGGCAGCGTTGTGTGTGGAGAGACAAAGTGGTGTTTTCTGAACGCACCTGTGTGAGCTGTATGCTTTTATCCTACCGCCAATCATGCCAGGTTGTCTGGAAGTCGATCTCTCTCACTCTCTCTGCTCTATTATCATCCACCTTCCCTCTTCACCTTTCTTTCGTTTCTTGTTTTTCTTTCTTTTTTCTTTTTTTTCTTTTTCATTTCCCCCGGCCCAGATCCTCGCCACGATTGGGAAACTCCCGTTCGCGCGTCTCCGTGTCAGTTACGCTTCACTGAAACAGCGGTTCTGTTGCAACGGACTGACAGCACCAAAATAACGCACCCACCCCCACATTATATATATATATATATATATATATATATATATATATACAGATAGAGAGATAGAGAGAGAGATATACAGGCAAATGGACATTATATCGGGTGTCCCACCAAAAAATTGAACCGCTTTTTGACAAGTATTTTCTCAGTGATAGAGAAAGCGAATTCATTGACAATTTTCACACAGTAACCGTTGGGTATCATCAACAAGTCTGCAAAATATCTGAAAGTTCGGATGCAAATTATGCGAGTATTGTCAAATTCAAAACAGCATGTCAAAAATTCCAATATCAGAGCTGTTGCTTGTGACCTTCATCATGTTCATGCCAGCTGCCAGGTGTTGGCATCTGTCAATCAGTGTCAGTCTAAAAATAGCATGACTGGGTGTCAAGTCTATTGATTTTTTTTTTATTGTCGTCTGTATCCAAAATAAGTTCTGTCCAAAGCTGCAGTTTGGAAGGATCAACCATGCCTTTGAGTGAAAGTGATAAGGTTAGCATTGAAAACTGTTTCAAGGAGAAAGGCTGGGGTGAAAGAAGGATCGTAAAGGAATTTCCACGCAAGGGGTGGAGTCATGTCACTGTAAATATATAGGCTTATCGCTAAAATACACACTACAGGGTCAATAGCACATAAAATTGGCAGTGGGAGACCCAAGACTGCATGTTCGGAGGAGAACAAGGACCGTGTTGAGGAACTGATTCAATCCCAGGAGGAGAACCCAGGGACCCACAAATCTCTTAGAGAAGTTGCAAGCGATTTACAAGTGAGCAAGTCTTCTGTGCAAAGAATGGCGAAAGAACTGGAGCTGAAGCCCTTCAAGAGGATACGGGTATCAAGGAGGGACCAAAATGTTAGAGGGAAAAGAAAAACTCGCTGCCGTAACTTGAATGACTGCTACTCGGTCACTGATGTGAAAAGGGTCATTTTCACAGACGAGAAAGACTTTACGTTAGAGATAGCTAAAAAAAAAAAATCGCCAAAACGATCGCGTTTGGGGGAAACGGAAACGAGAAATTCAGTCATCTCGCCTCTATCATGAGACTTCTAGATTTTCAAAAAAAGATAATGGTTTCAGCTGGAGTATCATGGAAAGGAAAAACATTCATTTTATTGACACTGATAGAGCCAAGGTTAACAGTGAAAGCTACAGTCAGTTGTTCGATGACAATCTTCTCCCGGATTGTATGCGGGATTATCCTAGAAACAATTACGTGTTTCAGCACGATGGGGGCTCCTTCACACACAAGTAGGGTAACCCAGGCCCATCTGGGGAAGGCTACACCAGAATTCACCAAGAAGGATGAATGGCCTCCACATAGTCCTGACTGTTACCCAATGGATTATGCCATACGGGAATCTCTGAAGGAGAAAGTTTACCGGGGAGTGAGAGACAAATTGACCGAGCAGGCGTTAAAGGACAGGATAATTATGTCATGGGAGGAGATATCGGTGGCAAAAATAGCCCACGTAAAAAGCATTTCTGCTTGGAAGAAACGGCTTCGTTTAGTAGTGGAGGAAGATGGAGGCCACATTGAGCATAAAACGAAATAAGTGAGTTTTCCTATGATACTGGATTTTTTGACATGCTGTTTTGAATTTGACAATACTTGCATAATTTGATATTTTAGATATTTTGCAGACTTGTTGATGATACCCTAAGGTTACTGTGTGAAATTTTTCAATGAATTCGGTTTCTCTGTCACTGAGAAAATACTTGTAAAAAATCGGTTCACTTTTTGGGGGACACCCGATATACACAGACTACAGAGAGAGAGAGAGAGAGAGAGAGAGAGAGAGAGAGAGAGAGAGACACACACACACACAGAGAGAGAGACATAAAACTGACTGATTCTCTCTCTCTCTCTCTCTCTCTCTCTCCGTATATCTGTTTCCTCCCCCTTGCCTCTCTCACTCTCAATCATTCTCTCAGAAAGCAAATGTGTGTATGCATCAATTACATGTGTGTGCGTGCGCCGAAGCATGTGAATGCATATCTCTACGCGTCTCGACTTGTGTGTGTGTGTGTGTGTGTGTGTGTGTGTGTGGTGTGTGTGTGTGTGTGTTGTTTTTTTGTCTGTTTTTTTTTTTGTTTTGTTTTGTTGTTAACAACATGACTGTGACGACAGTAAACGCTGATGAACCTGCCAAAAGGGATGTTCACGCAAACTGCCAACGGTAAATAACGCACGTGCTCGTCTCGGGTAATGATCCATACTGTATAATAATTCTTCTGTCAGCTTGCGTGGACGTTCCGAACAATCGCACTGTGGGGGACACTTTTTTTTCCCCCCGATGTGACGATAAACCGCGGTGTCACGCGCGCTTTGCACAGCATGCACTTTAATCGCGCACGTAAAAGAACCCTAGGCAACAACATGGTTTCTCCCTGACAAAAAAAAAAAAAATTAAAAAAATAAAAAATTCGACGAGAAAAAAAAAATGTTTTGCAGGAAAACAAATTCACTGGCAGACAGAAAAACAACAACAAGAAGAAGAAAACAGATGGTTGTGCACTTTGGTGATAACTGTCTCAGCCTGTGGAAAGCAGGCCGAATTTCGCGCAGAAAAATCTGTTGTGACAAAAATACGATACCATATGATATTTTCCAGAGGTGTATATCCCCCCCCCCCCTCTCCCCCCCAAGTCCTTGGTCGGACGTTTCGGACCGTAACTATCTGGCTTCCCGAGTTGGTCCCCCCCCCCACACACACCCCTTTGCCCCCCCCCCTTCCCCCCCCACTCTCTCCATCACACGGACGCACACACGCACGTGCAAACACAACACACACACACACACGCACACATAATTAACTGGTCACTGAACCGTGTTAGATCACTTCTATGTGTTTCGCTTTCGAAAGCTGGATGATAAGTATAACGTATCTTCCTTTTTTTCCTCAACGAAGGCATGATGCATCTCAGTCACAACGAACAGCTCGAAACTGTCGGAAATCCAACCACGGCATGCGGAAGTGATGCGTCACAAGTCAGACTGCGATTAAACGAGTTGGGACAGATATACTGGAGCATCTGGGATGCTCAAACCGTGCGCGCGATCCCGCCCCCCCGTCTCTACAGACAACGAGAAACAGAAAGGCGAGAGATACAGAAACACTGAAGTGTGTATGTGTGTGTACGTGCCTGCGTGCGTGTGCGTTTAAGGATGGGGGAGGGGAGGGGGGGTTGTACTGTATTGTATTGTATTGTATTGTATTGTATTGTATTGTATTGTATTGCTCTGTACTGCACTGTATTGTGTTACTCTTTTGTCACAACGTATTAATTTTTTCTTTGTGTGAAATTCAGGCTGCTCTCCCTAGTGAAAGCGCGTCGCTACACTGAGAATTTCTACCCTTTTTCTCTCCCCCCCCCCCCCCCCCCCCTTTTTTTTTTTTTCTTTTTCTTTTTTTGCCTGCAACTTTATTTCGTTTCCTATGGGAAAGAAAACGGAAATTTGCCAGGGACAATCCTTTAGATGCCGTGGGTTATTTTACGTGCGCTAAGTGCGAGCTGCACAGGCTGGACCTCGGTTTATCGTCTCATGCGAATGAATAGCGTCCAGACCACCACTCAAGGTCTAGTGGAGAGGAGGTGGGGGGGGGGGGGGGGGGAGGAGAGAGAGAGAAAATACTGGCGATTGTGGGATTCGAACCAGTGCGCTCAGATTCTCTCGCTTTCTAGGCGGACAAGTTACCACCAGGCCACTGCAGGGAAACTTAACATTACAGTTTTCCCCCTCTCACCCCCCCCCTCCCTTCTTCCGTCCCTGCTACATTACAGATAACTCCTCCCCCCTCCACCCCCACCCCCCAACACACACACACACCCTCTTTACCTTTTACCTGCTGTTCAAGATTCCTTCTCGGATTTTGTTTCTTTATTTCTTTCTCCACCCCTCATCCCCTCCCCCAAGCCTATACCTAGATTGATGAGATGACGTGCGATCATTGTTCTCTCTCTCTCTCTCTCTCTCTCTCTCTCTCTCTCTCTCTCTTCTCATTCTGTCTTTCATTTCTTCCCCCCCACCCTCCCTCCCCCTTTCCTGTACCTACAGATTAATGAGATGACGTGCGATGATTCTTTCTCTTCATCTCTCTCTGTCTCTGTCTCTCTCTGTCGCTCTCAGTTATGAGTTCTCTCTCTCTCTCTCTCTCTCTCTCTCTCTCCCCTCCCTCCCGCCCCCCCCCCTCTCTCTCATTCTGTCTTTCGTTTCTTTTCTAAATTTCCCCTCATATACCAAAATTGATGAGATGACATGCGATGATTCTCCTCTTCATTCTCTCTCTCTCCCTCCCCTCCCTCCCTCCTCCCTTCTCTCTCTTATTCTGTCTTCCGCGATGATTCTCCTCTTCATTCTCTCTCTCTCTCTCTCTCTCTCTCTCTCTCTCTATCTATCTATCTCTCCCTCCCCTCCCTGCCTCCTCCCCCCCCCTCTCTCTCTCATTCTGTCTTTCGTTTCTTTTCTAAATTTCCCCTCATATACAAAATTAATGAGATGACATGCGATGATTCTCCTCTTCATTCTCTCTCTCTCTCTCTTTCTCTCTCTCTCTCTCTTTGTCTCTCTCTCTCTCTCTCTGTCTCTGTCCCCCCTCTCTCTCTGTCTCTCTCTCTCTCTCCCTCCCCTCCCCCCTCTCTCTCTCTCTTTCATTTCTTTTCCTTTTTTTTTTGCTCCCCCCCTCCCCCTCTCCCACCCACCTCCCCTGGGCACCGTGTCTTCTTTCTGAACTCTTTTCTCTTTTTTTTATTTTCTTTTTTTAAACGACTGGAAATGCAATTGAAATGAGCTGCTGCTCCAAGTCAGGCGCGGCAATTTCTAGGCGACTATACGTATTAGAGAATGCCCAGATAGCTGAAATGAAAAGAAAATGGGTGAGAGAGAAACAAAAAAAAGAAAGAAAACACACACATTAAAAAAAAAAAAAGAAACAAAAAAAAGAATGGTCTAAGACAAGAAATATATGAAACAAAGAAAAGAAAAGAAATGGGGGTGGGCCATATGGGGGGTGTGGGGGGTGGAGGCGGGGGGGTTGAAATGTGAAAGAAGAACGAGAAAAGGATAAGAAAGTGACACACATAAAAATGAATTAAAAAATGCTATGGTAAAAGTTGGAATTACAAGGTGCAAAAGAGAGAATGAAGGAAAAAGAAAAAAAAAAAAAAAAAAAAAGTGGAAAGATGCTGCTCGATCAGATGGAACTCCCTCTCACCGTGGATTTAACTTAGGGTGGGATTCATCGAAACTTTTCTTCTCTGTCTTTAAAAAACAAAAAACAACAAAAAACACAAATAAAAACCTACAACCACCACCCTGCTTTCTTGTCAACCTTGCCTCCACATTCCACATCTGCCTGAGGTGGGGTGGGGGTGGGGAGGGGGGTGGGGGGGAAGATATCAGGAAAGAAATCCATTACATATCTTGTCAATAATAATTTTAAAAAAAAAATATATATATATATATATGCCTTTTGAACTCTCATGGTTTGGCTCTAAAGGCAACACAACCTATCTTGTCCATATGCCTTCAACTCTATGTTTAAGCTCTCAAGGCTACATGTAGTATAATGACCAATCTTGTAAACTATGGTA
>NC_134876.1:42357811-42372811 GCF_041734735.1 Babylonia areolata | reverse complement strand
ACCCACCAGGCGCCGTCACCGAGATTCGAACCAGGGAATAGTCCATTAACAATAACAAGGCAATGAAAAGAACGATTGTTTTTTTAATCACGTACGCATGCGCGCGCGCGCACGCACGCACACACACACACACAAAACAGTGAGAGAGGCAAAGTCCGAGAGCGAAGTGAAAGGTGGAGGGCGAGGGAGCGGGGGGGGGGGGGGGGGGGACTTCATGATGGTGAGAGCTCTCAGCAACAGCAACAAAAACACAAAACTGACAATCACTCAGGAATAAACGCGCGCACACGATGCACTTTGGAGTCGACCACAACTCGCCCCCACCCCCACCCTCCCCCTTTTCCGCTCCTCCCCCACCACCCACCACCCTCACACACACACACACACACACACACACGCAAGGTCTCAACACACGCGACAAAAACACTTGCATACCACCGGAATGAGATTCTCACACCGAACACAGCTAGTTATCATCATTGTCAACCTTGAAAAACACAGCTTCCTTTCCACACAAAGGTGTATGAAAGTAGTTTACTGTCAACAGTTCACAAGTCATCAACGCTGAACGGAATTCACACGAGACAACAAAAGACTCGTCGTCACGCCAAAGTGTCAATCGATAATAGGTGTGAATATACAAAACAAGAGAGAGAGGGGGAGAGAAAATAAATAGACTGGTTGGTCAAACACGTGAGTGAGTGAGTGAACGGAGAGAGAGAGAGAGAGAATGATCCTTGGCGTGTGTGAATGCATGGGTGTGTGCGTGCGAGCGCATGCCTCTGTGTGTGTTTGAGGGGGCTGGGAGTTAGGAGTAGGGGGGGGGGGGGGAAGAGGTGGGAAGTGAGTGGGCGGGTGGGTGGAAAGGTGTAGGGGCGGAGAGGAGGCTGAAATGAAAAGCTCCGCAGCCACTTTGCCCTCCGATCGCAGGTCAATGATTCACGTGGTAGGGGGGTTGACCAACCTGCCACTGCAGCAAGTATTGACCACAGAGGTGGAGTAAACGTTCACACAAGAAGTCAATGGTACTAACTAGGTGACATAATGAACACAACACCCCCCGCCTTCCTCAGTTTGTTTCAATGAAAGGGGCGTTTCTTTCCTAACTGGTTGCTCAGACCGATATAGACGTACATATAATAACCTCCGCCCCGCCCAAATATACTTTCTCCCACGTTCACTATGACACAACTCCCTATTAGTCGTGTTCAAACATGAACATTACGTGGGAGACCCTGACACGGAACAGATGGAGGGGGGAAGGAGGAGATGGGGGGGGGGGGGGGGGGGGGGAAGTGAGGAGGGGGGGGGGGGGGGGAGAGGAGGGCGGTGTTTAAAGCCGAGGCACAATGTACGAGAGGTCTTTCAGCGTGCATGACCGTTTTTACCCCGTCTTCTAAGCAGCCGTTCTCACTAATTTTTTTCTGGGGAGTAATGCTGGGTGATGGTTCTCGTTTCCAGTTTTGCTCTTGTATTCATAACCCTGCCGAATTAACGAACATTTTAAGTTACGGAATCTTTAACGTGCGTATTTGATCTTCTTGCGTGCGTACCCACACAAAGGTGGGGTTCTGACACTACCAGGTCTGGACATCTCTTTGGATCCGGAGGATCTGGAGAGAAAAAAAAAAGAAAAAAAAAGAAAAAAATCAACTCACAACATAAACCCACTAGGTACCTTACAGACTGAGATTCGGAGAACCATCAGATTGTAAAGCCATTGCTATACTTACCACTCGATTGTTGCACCCGCCAGCTAGAAAGATAGACAAAGAAGGTATATGAGGGGGGTGGGGGGGGGGGACAATAAAACAAAAAACCCCTGGTTATATTCAGCCAGGGCTTTCCAGTTGTAACACCAGACGGACCGCCAACCCGAACAGACATCCAGAACAGACATCCAGGACTCATCCCTTTAAACAACGCAACCATCACCGAACCCAGGCCCGAGCCCTGAACAGCTTGACCCTTAAAGGACCCCACCCCACCCCACCCCCTGAACAGGTCGTTGAATTCCACAACAGAGTCAATCATGCTCGGAGCGTGGCTTGCTACAGCGGGAACGGATGAGCTCGTGGCAGCAGGACATCCAGCCAGCTTCCTGTTCACACTGTACCCTCCCCCACCCCCCACCCCTCCCTTCACACTGGTGTCACACGCTGATCGGTTACCTCCCTTCCTTCCTCCAAATTTCTGTCCACTCCCACCACTAACTTCTGGACGTGTAACGTAGTCCTCCGCGACCCCTGAACTCTGTCCCTGACGATGACCTCAACGCACGGGGTCAAACGACAGTACAGGTTTTAAACAGTAAGGTTAAAGGTTAATAGTGAAAGGTCCCGTAGCCTTTTACGGCCATCGGAGCAGTGAATTCACATCCACAACCCTCCCTACATCACTCTCCACGATCAGCTTCACAGCCACTCGTTTCAACGATCCCAGTTTCAAAAAAAAAAAATGCACAGTCGGCCGCCGCTCTTTCTTTTCTCTTGCCTCTGGACCTTTCACTTGAAACAAGCTCCCTTACCTCTCTATCCCTTCGTCAAATCTCTGCACTAAGCTATTTCAAATCTAGCCTTAAAAACCGGCATCATTCCTGAATGGTTTACACATTTCTGATATCAAGAAGAAGAAAAAAAGGCAGAATACTGCGTTCAATTAAGAAAACGTGAGCAACATAAGCCTGACCAACTTATATCCTGCTCGACGGGCGCAATAGCCGAGTGGTTAAAGCGTTGGACTTTCAATCTGAGGGTCCCGGGTTCGAATCACGGTGACGGCGCCTGGTGGGTTAAGGGTGGAGATTTTTGCGATCTCCAAGGTCAACATATGTGCAGACCTGCTAGTACATGAACCCCCTTCGTGTGTATATGCAAGCAGAAGATCAAATACGCACGTTAAAGATCCTGTAATCCATGTCAGCGTCCGGTGGGTTATGGAAACAAGAACATACCCAGCATGCACACCCCCGAAAGCGGAGTATGGCTGCCTACATGGCGGGGTAAAAACGGTCATACACGTAAAATCCCACTCGTGTGCATACGAGTGAACGTGGGAGTTGCAGCCCACGAACGCAGAAGAAGAAGAAGAAGAAGAATATCCTGCTCTTTCGTTCCATATTATCCCCCTTCTCCGCTCCCTCCACCCGGTCTCCACTTTCTTCAGTTCTCTCCGTGCACGCGTTTTTATTCTTGAAGTCTTGTCTTTCATACATCTGAACCATTGACTCGTGTGGAAAAACAAAACGGAGTGGGGAGTGACGGGGTTGGGGGTGGGTGCTGGGGGGAGCTATGATTTGTCTCTGAACAATATATATGCTTCTCCCAACTCTAGTTTGACATGTGAACTGCATCGTGAGTGTGTGTGTGTGTGTGTGTGTGTGTGTGTGTGTAGGGGGAGCGGTGGGGGATGGGTGGGACGGGGGGGCGGGGGGCGGGGGGGGGGGGGGGGGGAGGGGGCCAGTAAATGAGTCGTCACACGGACTCACCACAAACGAGACCAACAATGTCTGCAGACCATCGGCATTAGTCTCTGGTCTGACCGCCCTACACGTGGGAAGGGTATCTTCGCCTTACAAATAATAAATAAATAAATAAATAAATTTTAAAAAGCGCCAACCCACGAACACACAAACACACGTCGGTGGCAAGGGCTGATTCGTTCAGCAGCTTGACTAGGAGCCAGCCCGCCGGTTCGCACGTGCGCGCTTGCGCCTATCGTTATTACTACAGCTGCTCAGCCATGCGAGTCACGGCCAACTCGTGCTGACACGTTGACAGTGGTGTCGGCAGTCACCAACAAAGATACTGTCGGCCTGTCACTGCCGGCCTGTCACCTGTCCGCAGGCGGCCATTATGTACGTAGCGGCCATTATGTAGCAGACAGCGGGCAGCCTTGATGCTATCATCACGCTGGTTTTAAATTCTGGACGTCCGCTCGTGTTTTACTTTGTCTGTTTCTTTGTTTGTTTGCTTAATGAGAGCAGGACGTGGCAGGGAACTAAATCAACAGGTTGACATGTTGTTTGTTGTGTGTGTGTGTGTGTGTGTGTGTGTGTGTGAGGGGTAGGGAGTGGAGGGGAGGATGGGAGGGGAGGACGCGGGTTGGAGTCCACATTGTGTCCGCTGACTCGTCACCCCACGTTGGCACGCAGATGTTTCTTTTTCACGGCCTCTTGTTACAGACAAGTTTGTAAGTAACTGTCGGGCTAGCGTCTCTTCTCATTCTAAAAAGAATGCTTGCGATACTATCCCGCTTTTTCTCTCCCCCCCCCCCCCCCCCTTGTATTTGTATCACTTTTTTTATCACAATTCTCTCTGTGAAATTCGGGCTGCTCTCCCCAGGGAGAGCGCGTTGCTATACTGACAGCGCCACCTATTTTTTAATTCTTTTTCTGCCTGCAATTGTATTTGTTTTCCTATCGAAGTGGATATTTCTACAGAATTTTACCCGAAACAACCCTTTTGTTGCCGTGGGTTCTTTTACGTGCGCTAAATGTTTGTTGCACACGGGACCTCGGTTTACCGTCTCATCCGAATGGCTAGCGTCCAGACCACCACTCAATGTCTAGTGGAGAGGGAGAAAATACTGGCGATCGCCGGTGTGATTCGAACCAGCGCGCTCAGATTCTCTCGCTTCCTAGGCGAACGCGTTACCTCTAGGCCATCACTCCACTACCTCTATCATATCTATTTAGTTTACTGTCAGGACTAAGGTACGTCTGTAATAATGTGTCAACTGAACAAAAATGTTTGGGGGGAAAAAACAGAATGCTCGAGAACAGCTATTTTCGGGTGATATCTTTTGATCATTTTTTTTTTCCAACAGATATTTCAACATATTATGTTGCTGGGGGTAGTGGTGCTGCTGCTGTTGCTGTTGTTGTTGCTGTTGTTGTTGCTGTTGTTTCATCCACAATGAAAGCTGGGATGTACATATCGCAAAACACAAATGCTATACTGTTGACTCCAAGACGACGATGACACGAGACGGGTTTGTTTGTTTGCTCTTTTTTTCTTCTTCTTTTTTTTTTTTTTTTTGTTTTGTTTGATTGTTTGCTTTTTCCATTTTTGTTTGGGGGAGGGGGGTGGAGGGAGGCAAATAAAATATTTTATATATTTACATTTCATTCGATTGTCATGTTGTTCGAAGCAAACGCTCAAAACACTTCGGTCTTTAACAATTTTTTTTTTCACCTCTCGCGTTGTTTATTTATTGTGACTATTAATTATGGATATCAATATAACGGTAATCAATTCATCAACGCATTCACACACACACACACACACACACACACACACACACACACACACACACACCGCTCCCGCCCACATTGCCAGGTCACACTCATCAGTCATCACTCAAGTTCAGCAGGAGTCGTCGAAACAAAACGCTTTCATCCCGACACGGCTATATTCCCGATGCGCCCATCACTAAAATTAGCGATTAAATCACGATTCGCCTGTTTCCACTTCGTCAATGTATTTGAAACGACATCAGTTGGTCTTTTATAAAACAAGAAATAAAATCCCAACTTTTTTTTTTTTTTTTAAACAAGAACATCTTACACGTTGCCCCCCCCCCTCCCCCCCCAACCCACATCGCCCTTCCCCTCCCTCTCCTCCCTATAAACGTCACATTCCTAACAGGAGGAGTTTGTATTATACTCCATGTTTGGTGTTGCATATACTTACCATGTCAAACTGATGCAAACTAGGCCTATTGGTTTGCTCTGCTTGGCCAAATTTCGCGCGGCTAACAGTGAAAAGACGGGCCCGCCCGCTCTCAGCCAATCAAACGCCTCTAAAAGCTATAAGCGCTGAATCATTCCTTTGGTGACACCAAAAACCTGTTTCGCTCATTCACATACATGCCCTTCCCAGCCATCCCTGATAATTTCCCATTGTCAAGGCTTCACAGTAAATCCCCTGTCATGGCTTCGTAGTAAGTCTCGTACTGTCGACAGACAACACTATGTGACTCAATGGTAGTAAGCAGGGTATAGTGTAACTGGGGGTCAGATTCTGTGAGCCATTCTGTTTGGTTGTGGTGGTCACCGATATTCCAACGTGATAATATTAAGCTGCTGGTGATTTGGGGGGTATATAGATAAGGGTGAGGCGTGCGTGTGTGTGTGTGTGTGTGTGTGTGTGTGCGTCCGTGCGTGCGTGCGTGAGTGGTCATTTAGCTTTCCTCTAACTCGCTGACAACGTCTCGATATGGTCTTTAACTTTCTTTTTTTCGGCTATGGTCGATACCTTTTCTTTTACAACTGTGGTCAATACCTTTTTTTTTACAACTGTGGCCAATACCTTTTTTTTTTGCAACTGTTGTCAATACCTTTCTTTACAATTGTGATCAGTACCTTTTCTTTTAAAACTTCTACAACTGTGGCCAATACCTTTTTTTTTTTACAACTGTGGCCAATACCTTTTTTTTAACAACTGTGGTCAATACCTTTCTTTACAACTGTGATCATACCTTTTCTTTTAAAACTTCTACAACTGTGGTTAATACCTTTTCTTCACAGCTGTGGTCAAACCTTTTCTTGACAAATGTGGTCAATACCTTTCTTTTACAACTGTGGTCAATGCCTTTTCTTTAACAACTATGGTCAATACCTTTCCTTTAAAACTGTGGTCAATATCTTTTCTGAACAACTGCGGTCAATGCCTTTTCTTTTACAAATGTGTTCAATACCTTCCTGTGGTCAAGCTTTCTATTAACTGTGATCAACACCTTTCCTCTAACAAGTCAAGAGTTTTCCTCTGACTCTGGTCAATCAATGGCTGTCCACCAAAACTGAGGTCACTGTGGCCAGTGTAAAACCATTGAAGACGTTTGTCCCTCTGAGGCGGCATAAAAGTCAGAGAAAGATCAGTTACTTCATAAGTGAATCGACATCAAAAGGAAGCAGCCCGCATCAAAAGGTTTGCCGTTAGGGAGACTGATGACACGGGAAGAAAAAGGGGGTGTGGTGTGGTGTGGGGAGGGAGGGTGACGAGGGGTTGGGGGGCAGGAGGTGGGGGGGTTTACAGGTGATCTGACCTTCAAGTCCGCGGGGACCCATTTCCAAGGTTTGACAGTCGTCTTAATTAATCTTGCCTGCAAGCCATGACTGTGATGATGACTGATACGATGGATCTTCCCTACATACTATTGTACATCACCTCGTGTATGTATGAGTCTCTCTCTCTCTCTCTCTCTCTCTCTCTCTCTCTCACTCACACACACACACACACACACACACACACACATTCCGCTGAAATATCATATAAAAGACCAAGACATTTTCTTTTAGTGTTTCTACTATCTGTTATTTCAAACCCTGCCTTTAAAAAAAAAAAAATCTATGTGTTTCTAAGTCATTATAAAGACGTGGTTTTATGATCAGTTAACCAAACGGTTTTCCTTGTAATCCCATAAAGCACAGCAAAATAATATGCTCGATACATGTTGATCAATTTATCTTTTGAAAATGCAGTTACCCGTTCCACACGGTCTTGCTGAACGGACTGTCGTTATCGACGTCATGCGGATTATGTTCATGATGACTCTTCAAGTCGACATAAATCGAAAGAACGACACAAGTGACCATCACAGCTAAACGTCAGAGATTAACTCACTCAGTACGGCCAGTCCTCTCTTCTCCTCTACACAGACCCCTCGGATGTCCAGTGGGTGTCTCAATGACCCAACCTTTAGTTTCCGTCGTCAGAATTGTGGTGTTCTTTAGTCAACATTCACCTCTTCAGTGTAAGAGCCTTCCGCTTGTAATATTTTGATGGTGGTAATTGGGGGTGAAACGCTGTTAACGTCGTCTCTTTCGCCGTTCGTATGGAGAGAGTTAAACATCGTATTTAACACATTCTTGCTCATTTTAGCGACTCCTACCCCCCCCCCCCCCCCCCCCCTCAATCATCTGCACCGTTTCAGTGGCATTACTCCCACGCCGCTCATTTAGATTCCCCCATGCACGGCCACACCCGGGTTCGTCCGTCACAGTTTCAGCGTCCGCAGTCCGCAGGGAACCATCGATGTTAGTTCGCCAGGAGGCCACACACCAGAGGAGACCCTGCACTGCTGCTGAGTCACTTCGGTGGTGTTCAGTGATGCCTGTTCTGATTTAACGTACTCAGGACACCACCTACTAAGACCCCTACTAACGACAACTCTAGCGACTTTAGTATTCAGTTATTAACTTTATTTTAAATACTTCTTTGAAATCTTTAATGCTCAAATCACTGTAGCTAATGGGAGAAAATTCTTTAAAGAGATTTTTCTAAAAAAAATCATTGTAGAAAACTGACCTAATACGCACTCACACACACACGAAAGCAATAATAAATTCACCCTCTCAATCATACGAACACGCACGCGCGCTTGCACGCAAGCAGCCATACAAAGATGTGAAACGGCTCACTCAAAATGAAATGGAAAAGACGTTTGAATTCTAAAAAAAAAATAATAATAATAATAAAATAAAATAAAAACCCAACACATAACAATTGAATGATGACATGCTGATGCCTCTAATTATTTTGTTACGCTTATTCAGACAGAATGCTGGACTATAAAAACTCTTCACACACACACACATGCAAACGCGCGCGCACACAAACACACACACACACACACACACACTGACACACAGATGCCGGTGCGTACAACTACACATACACACATACTCCACACCCTTCATCTCCCTAACGCCCCTCCCCCACCCCCAAAACAGAGAAGAAAAAGAAGAAGAAGAAGAAGAAGAAGAAACCCATACAATCCATGCACGCGCTTGTGCAACATTCGTCAATGTCATACATGGAAATAAGAACAGTTTTTGGAAATTGTTTTTCAATACGTCACTCACAGACAGGTGTAATAAACACAACAAAGGCTAACAGCAAGGGAAAGAAAGACGGGGGGGGGGGGGGGGGAGCAAAAAAAAAAAGCGTACTCGCAAAATAAAGGTCTGCTGCTATCGAAAACACGAAGAAGGCACGACTTGGAACGTATTGAAGCCTGCATTGTGCCTCCAGGTTCAAAACTTTTGTATGTATAATAATTATTGTCGCCTCAAGTGAAAGGGACGGAGCCGCTTGCCCGTTCAAGTGTCAACGGGCGCGTGCATAGTGATTGCATGTGGCCCGACTGACGTGTATATGTATGCACGTCATGGAGACACCCCTGAATCCATATGCTGGTGTCGCAGTGCATGATTTCTATCGTTGTCGCTTCTATTTTTCATTATTCTGGCCGCCTGCTCAAACTTTAGACACGGAGGGGGTGGGGGGGGCGGGGTTGGGGGTGGGGGGGGGGAGGGGCGCGAGTGCGAAAAGTCCTGAAAGGTGTCCGATTCCTTTCTCTGTGCGTCCCTGTGATTGATGTGCATCCTCCCCGTCTTGTGTGTGTCCCTGTCTCTGAGTGGCCCCGTCAGTACGTCTATGTCTGTGCTCCCGTCAGTGTGTCCCCGTGTTTGTGTGTCCCTCCCTGTCTGTGTCCCAGTGTGCCCATGCGCCAGTGTGCCCGTGTCTGTGTCCTGGTCTCTAAGTGACCGCGTCAGTATGTCTATTTCTGTGTCCCCGTGTTTCTGTGTCTGTGTCTGTGTGTGTCTCTCTCTCTGTGTCCCTGTCTCTGAGTGACCCCGTCAGTACGTCTATGTCTGTGCCCCCGTCAGTGTGTCCCCGTGTCTGTGTGTCCCTGTCTATATGTCCCTGTCTCTGAGTGTCCCTGTCTGTGTCCCTGTCTCTGAGTGACCCCGTCAGTACGTCTACGTCTGTGCCCCAGTCAGTGTGTCCCCGTGTCTGTGTGTCCCCGTGTCTGTGTGTCCCTGTCTCTGCGTGGCCCCGTCAGTGTGACTGTAGTCACCCGTGTCTAGAAAAGTCCCCTCCTCGATGTATCCCAGTTCCCCGCTCTTCATCCTTGTGGCTCTGCGTCTCCGTCTCTACCGGTGATACATATATATATATATATATATATATATATCCCCTTCCCTATGTGCCTCCTTCTAAGTATATCCCCGTCTCCATACTATGTCCATCGTCTATAATACTTATGTCTCCGTTGCTATGTGTCCCCATCTCTGCCGTTGTCTGTCCCCAACCAGAGGGGAAGAAACACCCGGAAATCATCAGCAAGAGCGTCACTGATGAGACGTGACATAGTACTCCACTCCAAGGCAACGAAACAAGCGATTCTGATAGAGGCTCGCTGTGCCTATACGACAGCAGAATGGAGGAAGCCCACATCCACAAGACGGAGATGTGTGCTAGCCCAGCCAGCAGCCTGAGAGAATCTGGCTTCCACGCCAAAGTCCTCGCCATAGAGATTGGTGCAAGAGGGTTTGTGAGCACATCTGCCTGCAGCATCATGAAACAGCTGTCGATTTCTGGCAGAGAGAGGACACGTGCTCTCAAGGCAATGGCAGAAGCAGCAGAAAAGAGTCCTAGCTTGATCTGGTCGAGGAGGAATGAAAGTAAAATGTCCCTATTCAAATTAGGCGTACGATGGCTCAGTGGTTAAAACGTCTGCCAGAAAAGGTGACTCAGTCCTGAAGTGGCGACCACCCTGGAGGCGCGGGTTCGAACCTGCTGAAGCACGAGGGGGGAGAAAACAGAAACAAAGGCGGTAATACAAGGGCACCTGGGGTGCGGCCCGGTCTCCTTAGAGTGAAAGGAGTTAAGGGCCGAAACACTTGATTGAGGGGGGCTTCTTCTCTGAAGAACTTGTACTGTCAGCTCTCTCTATGCGTTTCTTATCACGGTCTCCGTTGCTATGTGTCCCCATCTCCGAGTCTCTGTCCCCGTATGTCAGTCGTCTCTGTGTGTGATGTCCCCTTCTCTACGACTATAATTAGATCCCATTGACCACGTGTTCCCTGTCTCTCTCTACGATACTGGCAAAAAAACAGACAAACAAACAAACAAACAATAAACTGGGTCGTAAGTAATATGCTGTTTAGTTACGTTTTGTACTTCTTTTTTTTCCTGCTTCTTCTTCTTCTTTTATTTTAATACTGTGGATTTGGGTTTGGATTCTTTTTTTTTCCTTTCTTTTCTTTTCTCTTTGGATACATCATTAACACACACACACACACACACACACACACACACACACACACACCGCACCTGTCAGCCGAGACAAGACAGACAGAGAACGGGAGAGAGAGAGAGAGAGACAGAGACAGAGAGACAGAGAGACAGACAGACAGACAGTAAGAGAAACAGACAGAGAAACAGAGACAGAGAAACGGAGACAAGAGAGAGAGAGAGAAAGAGAGACAGTAAGAGAGATAAACAGACAGACAGACAGAGAAACGGAGACAAGAGAGAGAGAGACAGACAGACAGTAAGAGACAGAGAGAAAAACAGAGAGAGAGAGAGACGGGAGACGAGAGAGGCGATCGGACGGACAGACAGTCGTGGAAGCAGACAGACAGACAGACAGACAGACCGACCAGCAGAGCGACTCACCCCGTTGGGATAGGAGGCGTACGGGGGCAGGAAGAAGCCCATGGACCCCGGGGGCTGCCCCTGCCCCGAGGTGCTGCCCGCTACCTTGTCTGCAACACACACACACACACGTGACATTTATTTATCTATTTATTTAATAATAATAATAATGATAATAATAATAATAATAATAATAATGTACTGGAAATGAACAAACAATTAGACATTCGGATGAGACGATAAACCGAGGTCCCGTGTGCAGCATGCACTTAGCGCACGTAAAAGAACCCACGGCAACAAAAGGGTCGTTCCTGGCAAAATTCTGTAGAAAAATCCGCATCGATAGAAAAAAAAAAAAAAACTGCATGCAGGAAAAAATACAACAACAACAACAACAAAAAAAAAGGGTGGCGCTGTAGTGTAGCGACGCGCTCTCCCTGGGGAAAGCAGCCCGAATTTCACACAGAGAAATCTGTTGTGATAAAAAGAAATACAAATACAAATACAAAATGATTAACTAGTAAAGAGTGGTAACTCTCTCCATTCACAATGCACACAACTTCAAGTCAGTGCTGCTTACGCTACCGATTCAGCTAGCACACAGGTAAATAAAAAGTACTACATTGGAACAAACCCAGACACTTCCTCAAAAAAGGAAGCGCCGGGCCTATCCTTATACCCATCATCTGACGTGTGCACACAGCAGCAAAGACAGAAGAAATAATGTAATTATTAAATAATAATGTACATTTATATAGCGCCATTTCTCTCTAAGAGCTCAGGGCGCTCTACGTGAAAGAAAAATAGTACAAGTTACCTAAAACATTCATGACCACTATTTATTTGTTGGGTTTTGTGTGTGTGTGTGTATATATATGTATTCATTATTCACAGTTTATTCATTCATTTATTTATCTAGTTATTTATTCATTTACTTATTCATCGATTTATTTTTCTATCTATATATTTGCTTATTCATCTTCCTATTTACTTATTTCTTCATTCACAGTTTATTCATTCATTTACCTATCTATCTATCTGTTGATTTATTTTATTTATTTACTTGTTTGTTTATTTATTTATTTGTTTATTCATTCATTCATTTATTTATTTACTTATATAATTCATTATATATCTGTTTTTGTAAACTTATTCATTCACTCTCCTTTATTATTTCGTTCATTCATTCATTCGAACGTTCTTTACTTGGAATCATGAATAATGCATTCTACATTATCACTGACTATCATTCATACATACATTCTATATTATGAAACAATACGATCTGTTCTGGGCACGCACACACACACACACACACACACACACACACACACGCACGCACACACACACACACACACATATATATATCTGTGTGTGTGCGTGTATGTGCCCGCCCCCGCCCCCCCACCCCTGCTCCCCCCCCCTCACACACACACACAACCAAAGATGTGATTCCTACAAAGAAAAATAAATTTAAAAAAAAAGAGAACACATCCCACAAAAAAAACCAAAAAAAAACCCAACAACCAGAGAACACATCCCATTCTCAAAACTGGAACCAGAAAAACACATTCTGGCCACCTCCACCAAGACGAGATAAAGACAGTTTGCTCCATCATCAATCATATCACTGCCTCGCAGGCCCTATATCCTTGTATTGCCCAAAGTTTCATCCTGCAAGGACAACTTTTAAAAAGCCATGTACACCACGGCCTCCTGAGAGACAGAGACAGAGAGAGAGAGGGAGAGAGTGACGAAAAAGATAGCGTACGCGCACGACAGCCTTAAAGACGAGCTGTTTTGAGTTTGAAGCGTTCAAGTCCGAACGAATCGAGGAACGTCGTTGCATTAATTCGTCATCAATATGCTTACGTAATACCCAGCCCACGGAACCACCACCACCACCACCACCACCACCACTTCTTCCCCCACCCCACACACCCGGGCTGTGCCCTCCATTCCCCCCCCCCTCTACCCCCACCCTCCCCTCTCTCTCCCCCCATAAAAGTTGCAAACGTAATAATCCACAGCCACGTAAGGAAATGACATTCGTGTCCGTCTCTGTACTTGACGTAGATGCCCATGGTTCGCGGAAACTGCAAGCTTGGTTATGGTTTAGGATTCCGTCACGATTTTCGGCTTTGTAATATATATTGCATTCATATATATATATATATAATTTTATTTTTTTATTTTTTAACTGAGTGTGAGATACAGCATACATGGAGTGAGTTGATGGTCGTCACTACAGCCATGAAGTGAGTATTAAAAAAAAAAACCCCGTCTGTTTTAGTTTTAGTTTCAGTTTCAGTGAGGTATCAGAGCGTGCAGACGATACACCACATCCGCTGTACATAAACAACGATCAAGAAGAAGAAGAAGAAGAAGAAGAATTTAACGATGATGGTTTATGGTTTAAACATTTTTAATATCAAGAAACAAGGTGAAATACAGCGTTCAATTCAGAAAACTTGGGCAACAACAAGCCTGAGCTTATACCGTGCTCGTTCATGTGTAACAAGCAATAACAAAACGCAATGGTGAAAATACACACATTATTTGATAATGAAAAGAAAATTGAAGTGCAAATAGAAAACTGAAGTGCAAGACAAAACTAAACTAAACAAGAAAAACAACAACAAAAAACACAAAAAAACCCAAACTACTATTACTGCAACTACCACTGACAAAACAACAATAATAATGTTAATGATAATAATACTAACATAGTAATAATAATAATAATAATACTAATGGATAATTATACAGCACACTATCCAGAAATTTGCTCTAGGTGCTTTACAAAAACGCTTTTGTTAACATAAAACATCATATCTATGTTACATACACACACACACACACACACACACACACACACACACACACACACACACGCTGCATACATACATTTTAACATACATGTGTATCTAACAGCTACCCTAACACATACGCACACATAGGCAGGCACAAACTTACATAAACACACGCACACGCACACACAATACACATTCATATACATGCAAGTGGACCTGCCACAATTGAACTTATTGCTGAGGGAAAAGGTGAGTTTTGAGACGAGATTTAAAAGATGCGAGGGAATCAGAATGACGGAGGTTATCGGGGAGCTTGTTCCACGTCTTTGGCGATTGAAAAGAAAACGATCTGTGTCCATAGGTCTTACTTCTGACGTGAGGTATCCTGAGAAGTCGAGTATCAGAGGAAGAACGGAGCTGGCGAGACGGGGTATAGATATGGATGAGTTCAGAAAGATACTTCGGGCCAGATCCGTTGACTGCAGAAAAGGTCAGAGTGGATAGCTTATAGTCTATTCGATCAGAAACAGGCAACCAGTGGAGTAACAATAATAATACACTGGAAAGTGAACATCACCTAGGGAGCAATGTAATGGGGGGAGGGGAGGGAGGGAGGGAGGGAGAGAGAGAGAGAGAGAGAGAGAGAGAGAGAGAGAGAGAGAGAGAGAGAGAGAGAGAGAGAGAGAGAGAGAGAGAGAGAGATTACAGAGTGAAAACGGGGCCATTCATCAAAATGAAAT
>NC_134876.1:42347811-42350311 GCF_041734735.1 Babylonia areolata | reverse complement strand
GTTGTCTATATTAATGCTTATTTGCTTATGTGTTTTCGTTGAGTTGTATTATGTTTACGTATACCCCCCTGTGGCCTGATTGTGAATAAACCATTTCTCTCTCTCTCTCTCTCTCTCTCTCTCTCTCTCTCTGATTTACTGTGCATTATACAATGCCTTTTCAGAGTAGATGTAAATTTTTTTTTTTCAATCAATCATCCATACAGTGAATGTCAATTCTGATATGTGTTTTGAGTTTTCGGTTGTTTAGTTTTTTTCGCGATCTTTGTACACAATGCTATTCAGAAAAAGGTCAGAGATAAGAGCCGATGAGCGGTCGGGTTGACTGGTGTGATGGAGGAAGAGAAATCGAAGTTTAAAGTTTGAAAGTCTTTTGATAAAAAAAAATTAAAAAAAAAAAACCCAGCAAGAGCAAGCCGATTTTAGTACTTAGACAGCTCATCAATGTGTTAGATAATTATGTAAGATAGTAATTCCCGGCAATAAATTCTTCAATCTATATGAAATCGAATTGACTTAACTGATTGATCTGTTCCAGCCCTTGAAATGAACCTTTCGTTTAATCGATAAAACGTTCATTGTCAATTGTCTCTCTCTCTCTCTCTCTCTCTCTCTCTTTATGTTTAGCTCGCTCGTTCGCGATTGTTGTCATACTTGAATTTTTAGAGTTGTTCTCTTCTCTTATCGTGATTTCTTAAACTTGTTGTTGTTGTCGTTGCTGTTGTTGTTGCTGCTGCTTTCCTTTGTTAACTGAGAGCTGGGTAGCTAGCTACGCGAAGTTTATTTGATGCTTATTCCTCCCAAACTACGACATCTGATATGTAAGATTTCGCTCGTTCCTACGTTCCGTTTCGTCACTCTCCACCCAGCGTCCCTGCCCCACCCCCCCACCCCCTCTCTCTCTCTCTCTCTGATTTACGGACAAAATTTCTTCAAGACTGTTTAAACATGTCTCTTAGTTCACTTCTCCCATCAAACAACAAGCAGAGAAATTTCCATGTATCAAAATTTATTTTCCATGCGATCAAAAGGAGAAATCATATACTCAGACCTAATTAAGTAGAGTTAATGTCAAGTCCATGAATATTATGATATTGTGTCATCTATTCAAGTGTTATAATACCCCTTCCCATGCCCACCCCCAGTCCCCTGGTTTTGAATTGTGGTCCATGGCCAAAGTTCATTAAAACAATTTCGTTCGTTCGTTCGTTCGTTCGTTCGTTCTCTCTCTCTCTCTCTCTCTCTCTCTCTCTCTCTCTCATTCAAAGCAGTGAAAATCCGCGGTATTTAGTTGTTCCTGATTATCAATCTAGGTATTGTTTTGGTTTTATTGTATCATATACTGTATGTCATAATGTTTTCGAAATAAGTTTACACACACCACCCCTTCATAAAGGGGCTAAGGCCTTTTTTTGGAATAAACCATCCGAATCCGAATCCGAATCCGAATCTCTCTCTGTGAACATTCAAATGTGAAACATTAACATTCAAATGTGTGTCAGTCATCACCAGTATGACTTGTGTGACAGGACATTTCACTGAAGAGAATCCCTCTCTCCCCTTTTATTTCCATCTTTCGGCTTCGTCCCGTCTCTCGCTCTCTCTCTCCCCAACCCACCCATCAAAAAAAAAAGAAAAAAAAAAGTGGGGCATTACACTTGATGGAGGAATTTCTGAAGAGACATCAATTACTCACGCACACAC
Source organism: Babylonia areolata (assembly GCF_041734735.1). NCBI lineage: Eukaryota > Metazoa > Mollusca > Gastropoda > Neogastropoda > Buccinidae > Babylonia > Babylonia areolata. The sequence continues at coordinate 42,348,607 of NC_134876.1, read as the reverse complement.
GAGCGCGCTCGCGCACAAACAAGCCCACACACACACACACATGCAGGCAGGCAGGCAGACACACACACACACACACACACACCACACCCATCCCCACACAACCACCACTGTGAAGTCAGAAGTCAATGACACCCTCAGTCAGTGGGCGTGAGGGCAGTGTGTGGTGGTCAGGCAAGAGTGTATGGTCTGGTAGGCAGTAGTATAAGTAGTAGGCTGGTGGCGACTTTTTGTCTCTCACACTCACTGGCCAAAAATGTCCTGAATTTCCTCCCCCTTCCGCCCTCTCCCCTTCTTCCCCTCCCTCTCTCTCTCTCTCTCTCTCTCTCTCTCTCTCCCCCCCCCCCTCTCTCTCTCTCTCTGTGGATCCTGCCAATCCCATGACGGAACAGGCCTTGCCTGCCTGCAGGGCCTTTTCCGATGCGTTGTAAAAGGGGGGGGGGAAAATCGCAGTAAAGGACACCGTCCGTATCCGCATGCACTTACTTGTGTACCATCTACTGCGTATGAAGATATATATCTATCTGTCTGTCTATGCACTGCTGCTACACTGGTCGGTCGTGATAAGGTTATTGACACCAGGAAGTGAGCTGACAGTTTTGTTGTTGTTGTTGTTTGTTGTTGTTGTTTCTTTCCACATCTTTTGGCACAACGTCAAATACTATATTGTAGTGCATACTCTATACATACATACATACATACATACATACGTACATACATACATACATAAATTCATACATTCATACATACATACATTCATACATACATTCATTCATACATACATATAAAGACAGAGGAG
>NC_134876.1:42325311-42337811 GCF_041734735.1 Babylonia areolata | reverse complement strand
CCACCCCCAAATCTCACCAAACAACGACCTCCCCTTGTCTCCAACTTTTTTTTTTCTTTTTTTTTTTAAATTTTAAATGATAAGTATTCAAGATACGAAAAGTAATACTTTTAACTAGATGTCTACAAATCACCAGTAAGCGGGATGGGATATTAAACATAAGTCTTCTCATTTCAACGCACAACTTTCCGTGCCGACCAACCCACCTGAGGACGGACTGTCAGGCCGTTTGAACACACAACTTGTCTCTCACCTTTTGCCGTCAGCCAATAGAAGTCATGCAGCGGTAATAAAACTGTCTAGCCACTCCCACCACCGCAAAACAACCTGCACCCCCCCCCCCCCCCGCCCCCCCCATCCCTCCCTCCCTCCTCCCCCGCCCCCTCTCACGAAACCCCTCCCTCCCTTCCCACACCCACCCCCCTCACCACACCAAAAACACCCTGTGCATCTCACACGCCAATAAACATGAATAACCCAGTACTCGCCAATCGTTGTGCGACTCTCGAACTGAAGCATTACAGCAACCTTCAAACCCTTTTTTTCGAGCACCTGCAAACAAAAAAACTGACGCACAGACAAAACTAAAGAGAGACTGAGAGAGAGAGAGAGAGCGTGTGTGTGTGTGTGTGTGTGTGTGTGTTGTTGTTGTTGTTGATGTAGTTTTTACACATTTGAAAGAACCGACGAGGATGACTTCCTTGCACACCTCCGCAGCTGATTTTTTAATGTATTTTTTCCTCCATAAGGATACTTAAGAATGATGTATACTGTCGTCTAAAACCAAAATAATTAAATAAAAAAAAAGAACAACACCGATTAAACATACAGAAAGATAACGAAGAAGAAGAAAAAGAAAGATTAACAATGGTTCTGTAAGTGCTGTTTCTTTATAGCCCCGGCGATCAAGGAGGCCATAACATAGATTCAAAACATGAACTGAAAAGAAATAATTTTTAAAAAAAATCTTCAATCAAAATCAAAGCAAAAACAAAACAACAACCCAACAACAACAAAAAAAAAAACTACCAAGAACCATAACTCCGGAGACATCAAACCGCACGACGTCTTTATAATTCACAACACCGGTAACCACACCACGGAAACATTACCGACTTCATCACATCAGGCTCCGCTGCACCAGAATAATTTTTTCACACCCCCGAACAAAGAGCGGAAACTATCAATCAATCAAAAATACATCCCGCCCGAGTGTGAAACAAACAAACAAACAAACAAACAAACAAAGGGACCAGGAACCAAAACAAAACACTAAAGATTAAATAAACCATCCTGAAAATGGGCCACATGCCAATTTTACCGATGACGCTAAGGATGGGCATCAAAAGTTGTGCACACACACACACACACACACACACACCAATGGTGACAACCTCACTGCAAATGCACGCATGCCAAAGATTGTAAACAGGTATACGAGGGGAGGAGGGTGTGGAGACGGGGGGGGGGGGGGGGGGGGGGGGGGGAGAAAGAAAAACAAACACACAAAAAAACAGAACACAGACGAAAATACTTTATCGAAAGATTCCAGGTGAGAAGAAAAAAAACAACACACACACACACACACACACCTAAAAAAACACCAACAACAGAAGACAGACGAAAATACTTTATCGAAAGATTCCAGGTGAGAAGAAAAAAAACAACACACACACACACACACACACACACACACACACACACCTAAAAAAACACCAACAACAGAACACAGACGAAAATACTTTATCGAAAGATTCCAGGTGAGAAGAAAAAAAACAACACACACACACACACACACACACACACACACACACACACACCTAAAAAAAAACACCAACAACAGAAGACAGACGAAAATACTTTATCGAAAGATTCCAGGTGAGGGGGGGTGGGGGGTGGGGGGGGGGGGAGGGGGAAGAGGGGAGGGCTGTGTGTTGGGCTGGGGGGTGGTGGGGTGGGGTGGGGTGGGGTGGGGGTGGGCGGCAGACAAGAAACAAGAGCGGGAGCGAGGGTCATAAAATAAGACAGTGGCTCAACAGAATAATGATTAATTAAAGGCTGAAGTATAAAAACTGGTATGTGTATCTATCATAATTATAAGCACGATAACTTTAATTATGATGATGGAACACTGGCCCATCACACTAGCACGGATAAAAAAAAAAATGTTTTGACATTCGATATCAAGACGTTCAGCTTTTTAGCACAAGCTTAAAAATCAGTCAGTTACTGACTCCGAAGGTTATTATAAATAACAATCAATGAAGGGTCCGCCACTTAATGCTGACCTGATACGACGCAACACCGACCGCATGCAACCGTTCAAAATAATTATCATTCTGTCTGTCTGTCTGTCTGTCTCCCTCTCCCTATCTTCTGTTGTGTGTATGTATGTGTCTTTGCATGTCTGTCTGTCTGCCTGTCTTTCAGTCGCTTCCGTTCTGTCTTAGCCGCCGCCCCCCCCCCCCTCCCCCTCCCCTTCTCCGCAATCCCTTTTCTCATCCGTCCCTCCCCCTCCTCTCTCTCTCTCTCTGCCCCCCTCTCTCTTTCTCTGCTCTCTCCCCTCTTTCTCCCCCTCTCTCTTTCTCCCTCGCCCCCCCTCTCTCTCTCCCCTTATCTCTCCCTCCCTCCCCCCCTCTCTCTCTCACTTTCTCCCTCGCCTCTCTCTTTCTCTCCCCCCTCTCTCTCTCTTTCCCCCTCTACTTCTTCCCCACTCTCTCCCTCTTTCTCCCCCCCCCTCTCTCTCTCTCTACCCCCCTCTCTCTCTCTGCTCCCCAACAATGCTCGCCGACCGTATCTTTTGAGTTCCATATGAATAAAGAGTGCATTGATTAACACTTGGCGGCGATCGTATTCTCCTTTGTTTATTTTCAATATTTTCCGTGTCAGGCTGGCGCTCTTCATCTCTATCCTTCCTAAAGGAATAAATAAAGAAATAAAAGAACAAACAAACGAACAACAACAAAACAAACACCACCACCACCCCCACCACCCCACCCCACCACCCCCAAAAAAAGAAGAAGAAAGAAAGAAAAAGAAATCGACCGACTGAGTGAACTCGCCTCTCTCCTCTTGAGCTCAACTCACAACTCACATTGTGGGCCCGTGTGTATTTTAATACAGTACATCTACTGAATATTATTTGTTATTTGTATTTCTTTTTTATCACAACAGATTTCTCTGTGTGAAATTCGGGCTGCTCTCTCCAGGGAGAGCACGTCGCTACACTACAGCGCCACCTATTTTTGGGTTGTTTTTTTTTTTTTCCTGCATGCAGTTTTATTTGTTTTTTCCTATCGAGAACAGTGAAAGTAATTAGGATTATGAAGGGTTTTTTTTCTTCTTTTTATCAAGTATTTTCAACATGTTCTATAAAGCTGGGCTACATACAGAACAACAAATTAATTCAGCCCTTTACCATATATAATATTAGAAGTATTTCCTACCGATACATAAACAAAAATAAACCCGCACAACAAAGATTAAATTCACACACACAAAAAAAACCCACACACCTTTTTTTTATCAAAAATAATACACTATCCAAGACCAAAACGAAGTGGCAACAACAACAACAACAACAACAACACACACACACACACACACACACACACACACACACACACACACACACACACGCCAGTGCATAATGTGTCTAGTACATCAAAATCAGATTTATCGCAAGGATACTCGAGCGACTGGCGAACCATGTGAATGAATAAATGAACGAACGAATGAACGAACGAACGAACGAAAAAATGAATAGATGAATGAATGGCTTGGCTGACTGGTTGAATGGATGTATGTGTGGATGGACAGACAGACAGACATGTGTGGATGGACAGACAGACAGACAGACACCAAAGGGACCAGGAAGAGGAGGCAGACATACAATTCGCTTCCACATCAGCTTCTTCTTCTTCTTCTTCTTCTGCGTTCACTCGTATGCACACGAGTGGGCTTTTACGTGTATGACCGTTTTTACCCCGCCATGTAGGCAGCCATACTCCGTTTTCGGGGGTGTGCATGCTGGGTATGTTCTTGTTTCCACAACCCACCGAACGCTGACATGGATTACAGGATCTTTAACGTGCGTATTTGATCTTCTGCTTGCATATACACACGAAGGGGGTTCAGGCACTAGCAGGTCTGCACATATGTTGACCTGGGGGATCGTAAAAATCTCCACCCTTTACCCACCAGGCGCCGTTACCGTGATTCGAACCCGGGACCCTCAGATTGACAGTCCAACGCTTTAACCATTCGGCTATTGCGCCCGTCTGCTTCCACATCAGCACTTCTGGCTGCACCCATCATCACTCGACTCCGAGGTAATCAAGACAACCAACAGTCATGTGGACCACAAATGCGACAGGCCACTGGTTAGTCCTAACCACAGTAATCATGTCAGAAAGAGCGGTAACGCAACTCGCTACATTTTCTTACATGAATTTAAAAAAAACAAAAAAAACCAAGAGAGGCAAGGCCTTCAAGACTCATGAGAAAGATCACTTTAAAGCAAATTAAGTTCCCTAGCATTAATTACAGAGTAATTTCCCTTTTTTACTATCTGCTCCAAAAACGTTTGCAAAATAAATAAAACTTCCACGCTTAGCAAAAGAAGTTCCTGTTCGAGCAAAAAATGATAATAATGACTGCTCTTGTTGTTGTGTCAGAATATCAGATCAAAGTGACAAGTTTAGAGAATACAAAAAATATAAATATAACAGTAAATGCAGTTTGCATATAATTAGGCTTCATTTAAAAAAAAAAATTTGTGCCCATCCCAGAGGTGCAATATTGTTTTAAACAAGATGACTGGAAAGAACTGAATTTTTCCTATTTTTATGCCTAATTTGGTGTCAACTGACAAAGTATTTACAGAGAAAATGTCATTGTTAAAGTTTACCACGGACACACACACACACACACACACACACACACACACACACACACACACAGACAACCAACACCGGGTTAAAACATAGACACTTTGTTTACACGAGTGAGTCAAAAAAAGTGTTAAAAGTATTGAGACCACAGCACGACTCCATCGGAATTCACAAGCAAACACACCCACCCCACACACCCCAAAAGTTAAACAACAGCTTCACCTCCTCCATCCCTCCTCCCCTAGCTCAACATTTCAGACAACATAAACTCACGACAGTCGACATAAATGCCAGCACTTCTTTGGGGTTTATTTTCAAGTATTTAAAGAAAAAGAAAACACAAATCATCCACTTTTCGATTTTTTTTTATTCATCGAACAAAATTAATTCTTTCAAAATTGCTTCACATCATTTTTGCTCAAATCCACTGTCTTCTTTTTCTCGATTTCTCAGTTTCTACTGGCGGTGCTCGCCAAATCTCAATTTAGGAATAAATAAATAAATAAGAATATTATATATATATATATATATATATTTATAATTATATGTCACACATAATATCTAAATAAAAATAATTCCCATTTGCTGTGTATTTCAAAACCATCTTTCGCATCCCATCTGTAGAGTGTAAGTGTTTGTGTGTGTTTGCGCGTGCGCTCATGTGAGTCTCTGTGTGTGTGTGTGTGTGTGTGTGAACTGACAATAGTGAAAGCGCTATCCTTACAAACAAAAAATAATAATAATAAAATAAAATAAAATAAATTAAAAAAAACGTTTGAAGTGGCACATCTTCCTTTTCCCTGCTTTCGATTTCACCGTTTACGTACGTGACAACCATTGCTGCTGTGCTTTTCTCGCTCCGCCCCCCCCCCCTGTGCATTGTGTGTGTGTGTGTGTGTGTGTGTGTGAGTATGCGCGCGCAAGTGTGTGTGTGTGTATGTACGCGTCAGGAGAGAGAGACAGAGAGAGACAGACAGACAGAGACAGAGGCAGACAAACCCAGACAGAAAGACACAGATAAAGAAAGACGCAGACAGAAAGTGAAACAGGCAGACCAGAAATAGAGAGAGTGAGGTGGGTGTGTGTGTGTGTGTGTGTTGGGGGCGGGGGGGTTTCAAAGAAACAGTACAAGAATAAGAAATGCCGTGTGGGGGCATCATTATTAACAGAGAAGGGGTGGATAATTTTTTTTTTTTTTTTTTTTTTTTTTTTTTAACCCACATGAAACGGTTTTCTGTTCTCTTTAATCTATCTGGTGTTGCAGGTTTCAAAACTATCAGCTATGCACCAAGTGTTGCCTCCGATACAGGAGTTATACCATGCTATCCAAGCCACCACCATACTCACCTACATCTTTTTTTTCCCCCCTTCTCGTTTTTTGTTTTTCTTCTTCCATCAGCAATGTTAAAAATTGGGTTTTTTTTAAAACGCCCGAAAACGGAGTATGTCTGCCTAGATGGCGGGGTGGAAAACGGTCATACACGTAAAAGCCCACTCGTTTTCACACGAGTGAACGTGGGAGTTGCAGCCCATGAACGAGGAAGAAGAAGAAGTTAAAATAATAAATTAAAAAAAAAAAAAAAGAAGAAGAAAAGACAAAAGAAAAAAAAGCTTATGGTTTGTTTAACGTCTCCGAACAACTCTTTTTTTTTTCTTTTCTCAGAATTTCCCCCCTTTCTTTGATTTATAAACATAGTTATAAGCCATTCGTGCAGTGTGTGCATGTGTGCGTGCATGAAATGCGCGTGTGTGTGCATTTGTGTGCGCGTGTGTATGCGTGTGAGTGCGTGCGTGCGTGTATGAGTGTGTGTGTGTGTGTGTGTGTGCGTACGCGCGTGCGTGCGTGCGTGCGCGTGAGTGTGCGTGTTTATTATTATTATTTTTTAACATCATCGCCAATATTAGTATTACCAGTATCATTAGTATCATCACTATCATTATTATCCCTGTTACATTCGTGAGGCGTTCTGATAGGGACACAATAAACAAAAAGTCAAAAAGCCTAATGTCCACATACAACATTCAACACGCAACAGTATCAACAATAATAAGCTCATTCAAAAAACATATGAAGATTTTTTTGTTTGTTTTGTTTTGTTTTGTTTTGTTAGTTTTGTTTTGTTTTTACCACATAGGTTCGTCAGAGCAGAAAGTGGAAAGGTGCTGCTGATACATACAGTTCAGGCTCAAAGGGAAGAGGGTGAATCAATCCTAACAACTCATCATTTTAAGACACGGAGAAGGATGTCAAACACCACACAGTCACACTGTCCCTGTGTGTGTCACCTGTGTGTGTGTGTGTGTGTGTGTGTGTGTGTGTGTGTGTCCTATGTGTGTCCTCTGTGTGTGTGTGTGTGTGTGTGTGTTCCAGCCCCCCCCCCCCCCCTCCTAGCCCCCCCCCCCAATTCCCCCCTCCTCTCTCTCTCTCTCTCTCTGTAATCATTTTCAAACGTCCAATATCCCTTTTACGATGGCACGGAGGGGGGTTTAGATAAGAAACTCTGTCAAGGTGCTGGAAGTTCCAACAGAACTGTTGAGCTGGTAATTGAGCCAACAGTGCCTGTTTTGTAAATACTGCTGTGGTCACACACACACACACACACACACACACACACAAACAAACAGCCGCTTTTTTTTTTTTTTTTTTTTGCTTTTTTTCCCCTTTTTTTCTTGTTGCTGTTTTTCCTTACCTTTTTTCATCATAGTTTACTGCCAAGTCATAAGAGAAATTTGTTGTGATGTAGCCTCAAGCTTGCAATAACGGGACCAAGGCAACAAGCACAAAATTATCGTTCAGATCTGAAGTGTTGTTGTTGTTGTCGTTGTCGTCGTCGTTGTAATGTTGTTGTTGTTGTTTGTTTGGTTTGCTTTTTTTTTTTTTTTAATTTCTAAAGAAAAGACACTAAAGAAATAAAGAAGGAAAGAAAAAAACAATTTTCTGAAATATAAAAAAGAAAGAACGGAAGGAAGAAGAAAGAAAGAAAGAAAGAAAGAACAATAACACCTAGAAGAACATTACACACTGATAAGCGTGTACAATATTCAACCACAGCACCCGCCGGTAATCGTTCTCTGCTGACAAAGCAAGATATGCACCATGAAGAAAACAAAAAACAAACAAACAAAACACACACACACACACACACACACACACACACACACAAATCACGTTAACTGTACAGCCAAAATATAGCTAAAAGTCCCTCTTCTTTCAAACAATGATGAACTGTCACAAACTTTATTGTTCACGCAATTTGATAAATCGATTCTAACTTGGGCGGAAAAAAAAAACAACGACAATTCTACTGCATGGAGTTTATGCGCCAGAATTAAAACAAAATTAACACCAGCTCATACCTTCGTGGAATAAATCGCATTCGAAAATCAGCGTAAATATGAGCCATACCATCATTTAAAAAAAAATTAAACAAGAGAGGCAAGGCCTTCAAGACTCACTTGTGATACACTTTTTTTTTTAAATCCAAGCTTTTTATGTATTGAGTATACTTTCAAAATGTAATGTTTAAGATGAGAAAGATCAGTTTAAAGCAAATTAAGTCCGCTAGCATTAATTAGAGTAATTTCCCTTTCTTACTAGCTGCACCAAAACGTTTGCAAATAAATAAAACTTCCATGCTTAGCAAAAGAAGTTCCTGTTTCAACAAAAAATGATAATAATAACTGCTCTTGTTGTTGGGTCAGGATATCAGATCAAAGTGCCAAGTTTGGAGAATACAAAAAATATAAATATAACAGTAAATGCAGTTTGCATATAATTAGGCTTCCTTTTTTTCTTTTCTTTTTTTGTGCCCATCCCAGAGGTGCAATATTGTTTCAAACAAGATGACTGGAAAGAACTGAATTTTTCCTATTTTTATGCCTAATTTGGTGTCAACTGACAAAGTATTTGCAGAGAAAATGTCATTGTTAAAGTTTACCACGGACACACAGACACACACACAAACACACACACAGAGACAACCGAACACCGGGTTAAAACATAGATTCACTTTGTTTACACAAGTGAGTCAAAAATATTATTTTATTAAAAAAAAAAAGAAAAAAAAAGAAGATGAAAAAGAATCGTTTCTTGGGCGGGGTGAGGGAGGGAGGGGGGGGGGGGACAGGGGGAGGGGATCCTTCTGGGAATGTTCACTTAATTATTTCAACCCCGAATGTACGTTTATGACTGCTACATCGATTTTTTTTTTTCTTCTTTTTATTCAGTAGACCGTTTTCATCTGGCAGCTGATAAAAACAAAATTTTAAAAACATAATTATATTTCTCGTTTGAAATCAAGAGTGGAAATATTTGCTTCTGATTTCAAAACCATCGCATACGCAGTTAGCTACTTTGTGGAACCAAATGAAATATCTCCATAAAAGCCTTCGGCACTGCAAAGCTGTATATTTCCAAAGCATGATAGTATTTGTTATCTTCTTTAAGGCTTTTATTTAAATCCTAAATGTAAATTTCAACCAGTCAAATGCATGTAAGACGCTATTTTCTTAGCATGGTATGCTTTTTCTTTTTTAATTGAACACATAGGTTAGTACACCAAGAGTGACCGCAGCGACGTGAAACAAAATAATGTAATCATTCAGTATTCATTTTGTACAAAACAGTCAGTTAATTCACAGCTCACAATCGATCATTTCAGTCACTTAATTGAGATACGATTCAAATGTTGCTGATGATAATATATTCACAATAATCATAATCATAAATATGATAATAATGACAATGATAATGGTGGTGATGATAATGATGGTGAAAAACGAAATAATCAACCATTCCTATATCACAAAAAATATGTATTTGTGTTTGTATTTGTATTTCTTTTTATCACAAGAGATTTCTCTGTGTGAAATTCGGGCTGCTCTCCCCAGGGAGAACGCGTCGCTACACTACAGCGCCACCACCACCCTTTTTTTCCCCCCTGCGTGCAGTTTTGTTTTGTTTTTTTCCTATCGAAGTGGATTTTTCTACAGAATTTTGCCAGGAACAACCCTTTTGTTGCCGTGGGTTCTTTTACGTGCGCTTAGTGCATGCAAGTATATATCCATACGTATATGTGATATATCTAAGTATACACGTCTGTATGTATATATGTGTATATAATCAATTAAAAACAAAATGAACTGAAACGAAATGAAACAAAACACACACACACACACACACACACACACACACACACACACACACACACAAGTGCCGGGTTACAACGATCCCATTTTAGAGATCTACCACTAATCAAAGTTGCTTTTGTTTTCTGCTCAACGTAATTAATGCAATCAAGTTCAGCCAAATTAAGCGGGACCGGGGAGCATGCAGGGAAGCGGGGAGAGAAGGGGGGAAGGGGGGGGGGGGGGGGGGAGGGAGGAAGGGAGACAACCAACACGCACCAGCGAACGTGAAACATCAAAGGTGAAATCAAGATCCAATTTTGGAGCGCAGATCACGCAATTTCCACCCCTGCTTTATCATTATTTTATCACTATCAAACGGACATTAGTTTTATATATATATTATTTTATCATTATCAAACGGACATTATATATATATATATATATAAATATATATATATATATATATATATATAACAAGGCAACGCACACACAGTTCCATCTATAACACACACACACACACGGGCACACACACACACACACACACACACACACAAATGCATGCGCACATACAAAAACTAAATGCGCGCACACACACGTCTAGGCCTACATATGTTAAGGTGTAGATGTTAGTCCATATCGCCATATCGCTGGATACAGGAATCTGCAAGAAACTGGAAACGTCATGGCCAAAAGCTTTTCCCACCTGCCATTCCACCTTTTTTTCTTTCTTTTTTTTCTTTTTTTTTCTCCTTTTTTTTGACTTGAGACACCTGCAAGGTTAGAGGCTCGGATCAAGACCACAGCAATGCAAAAAAAAAAAAAAAAAAAAAAAAATTAAATTCTTCCTTATTTTTTAATTTTTTAAAATGTGATTGTTTTAATTTCAAACACTATTTTTTAATTTTAAAAATGTGATTGTTTTAATTTCAAACACTATTTTTTAATTTTAAAAATGTGATTGTTTTAATTTCAAACACCCTGTAAGAATCTCAAATTCCTATCGACACTGGTTCACTAGTTAGTGATAAGACTTCTTTTTTCTTTTTTTAAAGCACGACGACAGGGCCATTTTACTGGGGGAAAAACCTCTCTCTCTCTCTAAATGTTGACAACAACAAAATATATCTCTTGGAAAAGAAAGATCAGAGAGAGAGAGAGAGAGAGAGAGAGAGAGGGAGGAAGGGGGGGGGATGAGAACAGGATAAAGAAGAGAAAGTAAAGAAAAGAAGTTTTTTTTTAAGACAGAAAGAAAGAAAGAAAGAAATGAATTAATCACACTTCTAAATATACACCACCAAAATCTTAAACAGACATAATCAAACAAACAAACAAACAAAAACCACCAAATATGTCGTTTCACAGAAAGCAAAATGCATAAACAACATGAAAATTACCAACACTTCACAAAAGGTTAGGAGGAACCACTTAAAAAAAAAAAGAAAAAAAAGATGTGCTTCAATAAAAGATATATATATATATATATATATATATATATATATATATATATATATATATATATATATATATATATATGAAGAGATAGTTTAAACTATCAAGGCCGCTTATTCGTCTGTCACGGGGTAATCTCCCTGTAAACAAGAACAGCTATTTCAGGCACACGTGGATCATGAACAGCTTGAAAAACTGCAGTTTGATGATTAATTGATGTTTTTGGCCCAACCACTCACAGTTAGTCAGTGGCTATATAAACTATTATAGCAGTTGTATTCTCTTTTTAAAATGTTGTAAGAGAGGAACCTCTGGTGCCCAGTACACTGGCTGCACACACCGCTATTTTCGGAAAAATCCAGCCATTATTTCACCATGCCAAAAAGAAGTACCCTAGAGGTCCTTAACACTTTGTGTGTGAAACATGTACATGTAGTTTTCACCATACTCGCAAGAAGTACCAAAGAGATCCTTAACACTTTGTGTGTGAAACATGTACATGTAGTTTTCACCATACTCACAAGAAGTACCGAAGAGATCGTTAACACTTTGTGTAAAGTACCGAAGAGATCGTTAACACTTTGTGTGTGAAACATGTACATGTAGTTTTCACCATACTCACAAGAAGTACCGAAGAGATCGTTAACACTTTGTGTGTGAAACATGTACATGTAGTTTTCACCATACTCGCAAGAAGTACCAAAGAGATCCTTAACACTTTGTGTGTGAAACATGTACATGTAGTTTTCACCATACTCACAAGAAGTACCCTAGAGGTCCTTAACACTTTGTGTGTGAAACATGTACATGTAGTTTTCACCATACTCGCAAGAAGTACCAAAGAGATCCTTAACACTTTGTGTGTGAAACATGTACATGTACAGTTCAAACAACAAGCTAAATGCTTAAAAATATTTTCTTATGCCGAAAAAGCAAAACTGCCCCAAATTCTAGTTTTTGGTCCAAACAAAAGAAAAAAAAACACAGCAACAACAAAACAGTCAATAGAAATAATCAAAACATATTAAC
>NC_134876.1:42317811-42320311 GCF_041734735.1 Babylonia areolata | reverse complement strand
TGTGTGTGTGTGTGTTTCTGTATGTGTGTGTGTGTGTTCCAGTTCGTGAAGGTTCCTGCATATCAGCGTTCAAATTTCAACCGCTCATTTCCCGTCTTCCTCCGTTTCCTTCAACCACCATTTCAAAGGCTTGCCACAGCTGAAAAGTTTCCGTTTGGTGCGACAACAATCCAACTGACCCGCATACTAAACCCGTCGTGGCTTCTTCCACAACTCGCGCGAGGAAATCAGGAAGCGGGAATACATACCAGCCGATCGAATTTCACCTTACTTCCTTCTCGACAACCAACCGCATCCCCGGCCGAAGACCCGAGATGAGAGAGGGAGGGGTAGGCCTACGTCTTTTGAGGTCCAAGGCACTGGCTTGAATGCTTCCATACCAGCAGTGAGCCGCTGACTAGAACTTCTTCTTCTTCTTCTTCTTCTTCTTTGCGTTCGACAGCTACGCAGTCAGGGTCGAAGTCCGAGGGATGCCACAAACTCGGACGTCCGGTGAAGATCGGCTGCCGTCCCCAAGAGCTTGGTGTTGGGGTCAGCACCCCCAGACCAGGACTGCTGACTAGAACAATCCACCACCACCAACACCTCAGTGGTTTGAAGTCATGGCGACCCCACAAGGAACGAAGATGGCAGAGTGGTTAAGACGCTCGTCTGCCAATACAGAGTCCGTGAGGGTCTGGGGGGCGAATCCCGCTCTCGTCTTTCCTTTCTCCAGAGTTTTGACTGGCAAATCCCATCACGGGGCATCGGATGAGACTGTAAACCGAGGGAGGTCCAGCGTGCAGCACACGCTTGGCGCACTGAAAAAAAGAACCCATGGCAACGAGAGCGTTGTCCTCTGGCAAACTTTTGAAAGAAGAAAAACACTCGGATTGGTACACAAATATACATACATACATTCATATATGTATGTGTATATATATATATATATATATATATATATATATGTATGTATGTATGGTGTGTATATGCAATCAAGATCTGACTAAGCGCGTTGGGTTACGCTGCTGGTCAGACATCTGCGTGGCAGATGTGGTGTAGCGTATATGGCTTTGTCCGAACGCAGAGACGCCTCCTTGAGAAAGTGAAACTGAATCATTACTACTACCCCATCGAGACGCAGTATGCAGGTCAGTGGACTATACCGGCCTTTTAATTCTTCTTTCCCGACCACCCAGGAAGTGAGGGCACACACATCTGAAGCATGTTCAGCAGTGGTGGGGTAGGAGAATTCAAACCTTCTCTCCCACTCATGCACAATGAGCGTGGGAACAACTCCACACCCCCCGCCTCCCACACCCACACCCACACACACCGTGACTGGACCTTGTCCGGCTGTGCACGTGAGCTTCGTGCGAGCATGGCGGAGCTTTAATGAGTTCCAGGCACACACTGTAATTATTTACGTCTACGGTTCCAGGTCACCCGCCACAACTACACCCCATACCACTGGAGGAACCTTCAGACCGGGACTGCAAAGGGCGGGCGGGCGGGCGGCCTGTATAAGAGCTTGAATCTTCTCTACTACCATGGTCTCTGATTGTATTGACATACTAGGGGGAGGAGGGTGGAAAGACCTGTGTGTGTGTGTGTGTGTGTGTGTGTGTGTGTGTGTGTGTGTGAAAGAGAGAGAGAGAGAAAGAAAGAGTGTGTGTATGAGAGAGAGAGAGAGTGTGTGTGTGTGTGTGAGATACGGGAGGATGCGGGATTTGGGTGGGAGATGGGAGGGGGGGAGGGGGGGCTGGGGGGGGGGGGAGATGAGGGAGAGCGGAGGAAGGAAGGGGAGGCCACAGGGTAGAGGGAGAGATGAGGGTTCAAAAGAGAGTATCACGTGAAAACTCCCAAACAGACCATGCGGGCGATTTGAACCCTATTGGATGACGTCGGACGTTTCATCCTTGTGACCTCTTCACAACTGGTGCAGCTATCTACATATGGCTGACATCGGAATGGCGTTTTCCTTAGATGGCATAAATGCACACACACACACACACACACACACACACACACACACACACACGCACGCACGCACGCACTCACACACACACATGTACGCACGCACGCCCACACACACACACACACACACACACGCACGCACGCACGCACTCACACACACACATGTACGCACGCACGCCCACACACACACTCACACACACACACACACACACAACACACACTGATATATACATATACGTATTGCCGCTCTTTCTTTCTCCCTACCTTTTTTTCTATTCAAAGCTTCCAAGAACTTTGTTAAAATCCTGATAATAAAACCTGGCGCCTGAGAGATCCCGCGGGCGACAAAGTGTGACCTAAAATGTCAAGTGCTGTCGATCTGACCCAGCAAGGCTTGAAACGCTATTCGGTCGTCCTGACATTGTATATATACATTGTGTGTATATATATATATATATAGAGAGAGAGAGAGAGAGAGAGAGAGAGAGAGAGAGAGAGAGACAGACAGACAGAGAATGAGACAGAGAGAGAGACAGATATAGAC
>NC_134876.1:42310311-42312811 GCF_041734735.1 Babylonia areolata | reverse complement strand
GTCCGGGGGGGGACGGGGGGGGGTGGGTGGGGGGGGGGGTGAAAACTTTGGCTGAGGAGGCAGGCTGGTGAAGAAAGGGTGGGGGAGGTGGAGGTGAGAGGGCGTGGTGCTGGTGGAGAGGAAAGTGGTGTGTGTGTGTGTGTGTGTGTGTGTGTGTGTGCGCGCGCGCGCACGCGCGTGTGTATGTGTGTGTGTTCGTGTGCGTGTGTGTGTGTGTGTGACTCGGACTCATCTCACAATCTTGCGAACAACCCCCCCCCAAAAAAAAGGGTTACAGAGACAGAACCACAGAACGGGAAGGAAATTCCTGTTTTCAACTGTGCCCCCCCACCCCCCCTCATCCTCCCCTGCCAACCCTCCAGCCCCATCACCTCCCCCCCCCCCCAAAAAAAACACCCTCCCCCCCCCCCCCCCCCCCAACCCCCTCAAAAAAGACACACTTGTTTCCTGTTGTCACTTCATGCACGGGCATGACAATTCGTAAACAAACACTGCTGTTTAAAATTGCAAATCACGTCACTTGGACGTTGCGTGTACCTATGTGATGTGTGGAGCAGATTGTGTGTGTGTGTGTGTGTGTGTGTGTGTGTGTGTGTGTGTGTGTGAGGCTGTTTTAGTTTTGCTTTCGTTGTTTTTTTGTTTTTGTTTGTTTTTTTGTTTGTTTTGTTTTGTTTGTTTTTTTGTTTGTGTGTGTGTGTGTTTTTGTTTGTTTTTTGGTTTGTTTTTTTTGTTCTTTCTGTAATATCAACAACAACAACAATAATAATAATAATAATAATAACAATCAACGTCATCATCATCATAACAAATATAACAATAACAATAATAGTAGTAATAATAATAATAACAACAACAACAACAATAACAGCAACAGTGACTGTATTTTCACGGCTCTAAATCAAAGCGCTTTCACGCCCTGCTTTCACACGCATGCAGAACTCTGGAACAAAGGGACAACAGACAAAACGTAACACACACACACACACACACACACACACACACGTACGCAAGAGGCTTTATATATATATATTTTTTTAATTAAAAAACAAAACAAAAACCACCCATGGACAGGAAAAAAAGGGAGGGCATGGAAGGGCTAGTCTGGAAAGGACCGGGGTTTAAAAAAAAAAAAGAAAAAAAAAAAAAAAGGAAAGGAACCGGACTTAAAAGAGCTGGTTAGATCAAGGGATTTTGTGACCTGTGCTAGTCCGTATTGTAGTAACCATTGTTGCGCAACTATCGAAAAGATGAAGCTTATAAAATATCTTCGATCGCAACACAGACTGTGTACCTTTTTTTTTTGCTTTCCTTTCCTCTCATGGTTAGGTTTATGTACAGGCTTCACAAACATTTATGGACCACTTCATAAATGCGGACATGTTTTTGCTTTGATTTTTTTTTTTTTTTTAATTAATCGATTGACGATTAAATTAATCTAAATTGATATGGGTGTGTTTGGTCAACCACTATCAATGAATACCTAAAACAAGACACACGTGATCGGTGAACAGCTGGAAAAATGTGTTTGGGGAAAGAAAAAGAAGAATGTTTCAGTCCGGAACGTATAGTTATTCAGTGCAGTGGTTTAATAAATAAAAAAATTTTAAATTTTTTTTAAAGAAAAAAAACGGTATGCGTGGTTTCCATTTATGTCAAGAATGGAAGGACGCAAACAAGGAAGAACCAAGTACCTGTGGTTGCAAGTGGTGCTTATATAATTATATCAATATACTGTTTACTTACACCGCTGTTTTGCCGAAAACTCTACATTATCTCAACAAGCTCCGATCCCGCGTGGTCTGTAACTTTTTGTGATCCCTGTATACTCTGTGTTCTGAGGTCGTGAGCACTGACTATGACACTGACAGTGACACTCTTGAGTGCTCGTCTGTGACGGAAAGTGGCCTTGTTTTGTTGTTGTTGTTGTTGCTGTCGTTGTTGTAAGATATTCGATATGTATGGTTTATGCTGGTGTCAAGCTGTAATTATGTCGTAAAAACGTAGTTTGTTGTTGTTGTTTTGTTTTGTTTTTAGTCTACGCGCTTTTTTTTTCAATAGTTTCCAGAATGTGCTTTTGATATATGTATATTTGTGCATATATATGTGTGCACGTGTTTGTGTGTGTATAATGTGGGTGCTTGTTCATGTGTTTCAGAAGGAATGTATTATGAAGTTTTCTTATCATTTTGTCAAAAGATATTGAAGTAAGTATCAAAGCGTTAAACACGAAAATCCTCCCCCCCCCCCCCACACACACACACCCCACCCCTACCCCAGTCCCCCAACCCCACAAAAAAGAAGATAATAATTTTTTTTTAAATGATACTAACAAAATGAAATGAAGAACAATACATGTAAGTCGATTCGCTGAAAAAAAAAGTTTTTTTAGTTTTTGTTTTCTCAAGTGAAAGCGACAGACATGAATACATATATATATATATATATGAAGATATATATATATATATATATATGTAAAAACACATTGTACATCCCCCCCACC
>NC_134876.1:42280311-42295311 GCF_041734735.1 Babylonia areolata | reverse complement strand
GCGTGCGTGTGTGTGTGTGTGTGTGTGCGTGTGTGTGTCTGTGTGTGTGCACTTTGTCTTGTCTCACATGTGTCACTGTGGAAGGCTGCATACTGTGAGGCATGCACACCTGAAACAGATGTTCTCACATGTACACACAATCATCAAAGGATACGATTCAGAACTGAGTCTGTGAGTTTGTGCAAAACAGTCTCAAAGTTCCACAAAATATGTTACTCGCTGAACAGAAAATTAGTTCAATGAGATAATCATTGAATCAGCCAACGGTGAAAATGACAAGATCTTTCTAATATTGTTTTCAGATATGTTAGTGAATGTTGTGGGGTAATTTTTTTTTTGGTTTATTTCTTGATATTGTTGAATTAAAAAGATTACTATAATTGTAAATATTCTTAAACATGATTATTTTTACACAAAATTACAAGGTTTTGCTCAAAATATTTAGATGCTGATTACTATTCTTCACTCACACACACAATTTTAACCAAAGCATGGTTTTATTATTTTTTATGACTCACTCATCTCAAAAAATCAGCAATAACAAAAATGATTTACTGAATGAAAAATAATGGCTTTAATGATAACAAACAAATCATTTACAACAACAAAAAAACTGGACCAAATGAATAATTAATTGAATAAAAATTACCAATCATATTAATAATAATAATAATGATCAATCAAATAGAAATAATGTAAATAAAACATATTCAAATTGGCAATGCAACATTTATGTCTTATAGCAGTTTCTTTTGACTGGTGGTGGAGTGTTTCATTGAACCAAAAATATGAGAAAAAAAATCTAGAATTTGTTTTCAGAATGGGAATACAGTGGGGGGTTTTTTCAGCACATGTGAATGAACAAACAGAAACAAATTTACAAATAAAACAATGATTACAAAACAAAACAAAACAAAATTATCAGATACAAAAGGGAGAAAATATATTTCACCTGTTACAGTTAAATCTGTGCTACATCAAGAGATCAAAGAAGTGCTTTCATTGAAAATATACATTTATATCATACTACATAGAGTTGTACAAAACTTTATCATTACAGTTTAACATGAAAAGTATCATAAAAAAATCATATTGTTTCTTGTTCTTTAAGTGCTTTCAAACTATGGAGTTGTAGGTCTTTGTACAAAGCATGTACTTTTTATGTTTGTACGAAACCACTTTTTATAAGCCATAAAGATCTATAAAAATGATTACTATTGTCATTTTTGTTGTATGCATTCTCTATATATATATCGCACAACTTCTACCACAATCAACTCCCTGCTTTTCCCCACCTCCCTCCACCCTATCTTCCCCCCAAAAAAACACAAGCACACAACAAATTTAACCCCTTCCTGCCCACATACAAGTAAAACATTTTTCTCAGCTCCCTCTCTCTCTCTTTTTCTCTCCCTTGTTCTTGCTTTCCCAGGATGGGAGGGGGGGTGGTTGGGGGGGGGGGGGGGGGAGGGAGATCACCAAAACTTGCCAACCAACCGACAACAGTTTCAGGTCTCCAGCCAAAAACATCAAAGAAAAATCTTCAAAGGGCTGCACAGCTAGAAGGGGAGGGGCCAAGAGGGAGCCCCGCTAATGCCAAGAAGTACAGTCGGTGGAGCAACTTTCTAGAAATTGTCAGTCTCAATATCTCTGCGTTTTACTGTTCTGTGCCCTGCTCTGCTCGCCTCCCTGCGCTTGAGAGAGAGAGAGAGAAAGAGAGAGAGAACAGGAAGACATGAAAAGATATGAGACCAGGCACAGAAGGGGAAAAAAAAGGACAAGAAAAATGATGAAACAAAGTGACTAAGAGTGAGAATATGCGTGCGTGGCTCAACTTGGGCACATGTGTGTAAGCGCATGCGCATGAGCATACTGTGTACACACACGCTCAAGAAACATACATATATACAAAAACACCACACACCACAACTTAGGATCCTGCATTCTAGGATTAATAAAGATTTTTTTTCTTAATACTGAAAAAAGAATATTGAAAATAAAAAAAAAAAAACCAAATTTACATGTCTGTTGTGGTTTTTGTGTGTGCGCATGTGAGTGTGCACATGCATAAATGCAATTGGGTAATGCACACCTGAGTGTGCATGCATGTTTCCGCGAGTGCACATGCATGTAGGTGCATGTTTGGGGCTGACACAACAGACTTTGCTGTTCCAAAACTCTAATTTCACCAGAATCCCGACTACCACTGTACCACTGTGTGTGTGTGTGTGTTTGTGTGGAGGGTGTGTGTGCACAGTACAAGAATAACAAACCATGTTATTGTATGTACATTGTTATTTATACTGAGTTGATGTTCATATGTGCGGTAATTTAATTTTAAGAAATACAAACACTCTTCCAATGTATCATGAACATCAATATACATTTATAAACAAATATATGTGAATGCTGAACTGCATGTTATACATGTATCAACTTGTTACTTGATTTCTTGCTTTGCTCATTACAACACATCTCACTTATTACAAATTTCTGTAGCAGACATTATTCAGTATAACTATAAACCCTATCTTTCTTAATCTTTCAATTCCATCAGAAATTATTTCCTAATCCTTGCATTAAAACCGCTGATATAAATTTCCACAAGTTAATGTTGTACCTATTAACTGCTTATATTCTATTAAACACTAGATTTCCAAAATAATCTGAACACAAATATTTTCAATTCACCTTTCCTCACAAAAAAAAGGTAAATAATGTAAAATGTTGAATATCTATATGTTTTTTCAATACAAAATTTAAAAATAAAAATGAATCATTCACTACCACGAGTCAATGATAGCACACTATTTTCCCACTTACATGTATACATGTAAATAAAAATGTATGGCACAAAAATATGGTGTGCAGTAAAGAACATAAACTCTGTCATTGTTTTTTTTAATTAATTACACAATAGTTTTATGTTTGCCATAGCATAAAACTACATTGCACTACAGTATATATATAAAAAGAAAGATAAATAAATAATACTGACAAAAAGTGTTTTTTTAATTAAGTACACAATAGTCTTATTGTTGGCAGTCAATTTTTCCTGAACAGGTAGCTGGTAAGAAGGGGTATGTGTTTTACACAGCTGCACTGTTAAAAGTGTAATAAATATATTTTCATAACCACCCCAGCTGAGACGATGCATTACTCAAATGATGTTTGCTTGTAGGTTTGGTTTTTTTTCTTTTAATGTTTAGAATTACACTGACACTGACTTGTCTAGAACACTGTACACATTCACCAACACGGGGTAATTTTTGTGTGTGTACATGTGTGTATGTGCAATTCACACACACACACACACACACACACACACACACACACACACATACACACACAAAGTGCATCACTGACAGTTTAAAAAGTTCAGGGTTTTACCATTTCTAAATTTATCGGATACCTTTCTGATCCCTATGGATTGAAATTACTCATAGACTTTTGTTTGTAAAAATTATAAGGACACTGACAGGCATGCCTAGAACACTGCACATATTCTTCAGTTTATTCGATTCTCTCGTTTCACACGATGCGCTGTGTTTGAGGCCGAAGGTTTGACAAGGAGCGCCAGACAGCAGGTACGTTTTTCGGTGCGGTGCGGTCAGTCCAACGTCTCTTAACCCCCCAAATCTCCCCCCTCACCGCCCCCTGTTCTCTTCCCCGACGTGCGCAGCCAACGCAAAAGTACACACCGCCACTGCATGCTTCCACACATCAAAGCTCCGCCGACATACCTCAGCTGTGTTGTGCAACAACAACACACCCAAAGAACGCGCTCTTCCCGTCGAAGAAAACATGCACAAAAATCGATTCACACAGGAGGTTTAGCGGTGGACAAGTACGAACGAAATGCAAGCCTTTCCATGACTTAAAAAATGTCCAGTTAACGTCAACAAAACGAAAGCCGTACACACATGATACACACAACACGCTAGACTGGCATAAAAATAACAGAAAAGGAACGGGGGGGTAGAGAGAAAAAACAAAGCAAAACCTACCATCGTCCACTCGATTCCCGTTCCCTTTATCCGACCCCCCGTAATTCCCTTGTATGGACGCATTTTTCCCCTGGAACAAGAAGAACAAACATGTGTTATTCATATAACAGTCCCATAGGCCTGGTAGCGCAGCGCTGAGGCTCGGCGAATCGGACCCGCGTGACCTCGAAAAAGATCAAAGGCTCCGCAGTTGTTTGAAGAGAGCCATGCACTCACCTCCTCAGACTCAGTGACTAAACCCAACTTCTCCTCTGAAAGATTTTCCGATGAACGTTTCTCCTCGTCCTTATTCCCTTCGTCTTTGTACACTTTAACTTCATCTGTGGAGTAAAAATCCTCTGAGCCGCCCGAACTCATATGCGGCATGGTCAAAAGTTCTCCACTGTGATCTAATTTTTACACAGGATATTATTAACAACCCCCGACACACGTTTTGAATCAGCCATGAATAACACCAGGCAAAGGCAATCTCATCTCAGCCAATTACAGCCGCCCGTACTGGTTCGCCTCTGGATATGCGACCAATCAAATCACTCGTTACAGTCACACTTAGTCATGGGCTGCTCGATATAGAAACAGTAGAATGTTTTTCTTCGCGTGAGCAAGTTTGTTGCATTTCTACTCGTTTTCACACAACTCCAGGAACTGATGTCCGAAAGAAGGCCTACAGAATGACAACAAGCAGCGAAAAACACACACAGCAGCGTCGATCTATCGCCTGTGGTAAATTTCCCATCCAAAGCGAGCGACACACACACACACACACCCAACCTCTTTCGCTCTCGTTCCTTCGCAGACCTCTGGCTCGGCCAATCTCACACGCTGCTGGAGAACACGGCGTGCTTGCTTTGCGTTTGAAGAGCGAGCTGTCTGTCCGCTACCCCCTCGACGAATATTCCTCGCCAGTTAAACCATCCAACTCGTCAATAACTTGTAGAGAAAGCCCAGCGCCACAGAGGGAGGGAAAAGATTAAATTATGACCACAGCCGCGAGTCGGTGTGCACTCGGTGTCAAGAACAAAGCAGAAGTGACCGCGCGGTGCTGTCGCCGGCAACACTCTCTTCATGCGTCTGAATTAGATGTTTTCAGCCCTCTCCCTTTGATCTCACCGCCGATCTACAATCTCAACCATCTAGCAGGCAATGGCGTGGTAGGAAAGGTCAAGAGGCGAGCTGCCGGGAACGCTGCCTTTTTTGACGGTTGCATAGGCATATTAGCACGGCGAGATCAGTCTGTAGAGCCCCGTTAATGATATTTCCATAAAAGTAATTTGTTTAGTCTTCGTGCAGGCAAGAGACCAGTATAAATTTAGTCCGCTTTTCTTTTCTTTCTGCTTTTTTTTTTCTCCCCCCTCCCCTCGCTCTCTCTCTCTCTCCGCGCGGCGCGGTCTCTTTGATCTGTGGGAACGCCTTTGTGCTACCTTATATGGCAGTGGGGTTGGCGCAGTGAGAGGGATTTGTTTACATCCATTTCGTTTCAAGCCGTCGTCAGCGCGGGGGGACTGCTGCGCTTTAGTGCGTGTCTGAAATCCATCATGGTAATTAAAACGCAGGAAACCAAATTAAACTGTGACAGTGCTTGGCGTGCCGGTACGAGCCCGAACCGTGCTCAGTTACTGCCCCCCTCGGCCAGGGCTGGTAACGGGGGTGGTCAGGTTTTAACGGGCCTGTCCAATTTGGGCCCGATGATAGCTTCCCGAGGCTGCTGGCCTGGCCTGGCCTACCGGCCCAGTGTGTGGGTATGGCCGGGACTGAGCTGGCTGACTTGTAGTAGTGGGGAAGTACGGAATATCGGTGGTAATAACAAGTCCGCTCCGCTCAACTCGTTTATTCCCGTTAGGTTCTCCCAGGTTCTACTGATACCCACTTTTAAGGAGGGGCCTGCATGCTTGTCGGCGTCTTCAAAGCGGATCCCTCCCTTCCCACACCCTCAGTTTCCACCACACTTTCCTTCCTCCGGCCTCTCTCGCCCCGACCCAACCTCCCAGCCCACCCACCTCTCTCTCTCTCTCTCTCCCCCCACACCCCCCCCCCCCTCCCTCTCTCTCTCTCCTCTCTCTCTCTCTCTGTCCTTTGAACTTTCGTTTCATTTCCGTTGTCAGTTTGACTGACCCCTCTTTTATTTCTTTCTCTTCTTTTTTGCCCCCGTAGCTTGCAACTGGTTGGGAGAAAAGAGCAGTTGTACGTGTACCTTAGGTCTGGCCCTTCTCTGTCAATACGCCCAGGCTAGTGTATTTTTATCCCTGCCACGCGCGCGCGTGCGTACACACACACACACACACACACACACACACACACACACACACGCACACACTATGATACATACTGTCACTTACACAGGTACGTGCGCACGCTCACACACACATCGTCTTACACAGGTCTATGTGCACACACGCACAGCACGTTCAAATACACACGCGCGCGCGCACACACACACACCGCCACACACACACACTGCGCGCACACACACACACACACACACACACACACACACACTGCGCGCACGCACACACACACACACACACACACACACACACACACACACACCCTGTTTGTGTGACTAAACTTTAGTTAACTCGCTAAGTTAAAAGTAAACCAACATATTGAAAAAAACAAATAAGATATAAAAAAATTCTCAAAAAAATAATAAAAAACCCACATGCAGACCTACACTGGTATAATTAACACTTCAAAAAACATGTGACCAATACGGAAACTATAAAGTAGCTCACAGCTGTGTCGGCAGGAAACCGGTAAAAAGACACATAACTCAATCTTTAAAAAAAAAATAATAATAAAATTTAATTAAATTAAAAACCTCGGTAAAATCGTCCTGCTGTGAGGGAGCTGTTAATTATGGCCAGCTTGATCAAAGTTACAATTAAAAATTTGCAATTAGATTTGTTTTTTTCCCTATTAATTAATAACATGCAAGCTACTTTGAATAATTATCAATCACAGGAACCCCCACCTACAAAACGAAACTAGTTGGGGGTCTCAGAAGGGTGGTGGGGGTGGGAAATGCAGTACTATATCTTCACCACTGACCGGATTCGCTTTGAACAAAGCTTGCGCGTTCTGTACATTAAAATAATTTGTGTGCTGTGTTAGTTCTGTGAAGTGGGGAAGGCATTGTCATGTGTGTGTGTGTGTGTGTGTGTGTGTGTGTGTGTGTGTGTGTGTGTGTGTGTGTGTTTGTTTTTTGTGTGTGTGTGTGTGTGTGTGTGTGTGTGTGTGTGTGTGTGTGTTTGTTTGTTTGTTTGTTTTTGTGTGTGTGTGTGTGTGTGTGTGTGTGTGTGTGTGTGTGTGTGTGTGTTGCTTATTGGATTCAGACTTTATGAACTTGTAAAGTTGTCATTTATTCAATTTTCTTTCAACATATATATCCCAGTTATGATCTCTCTCTCACTCCCTGTGTGTGTGTGTGTGTGTGTGTGTGTGTGTGTGTGTGTGTGTGTGTGTGTGTGTGTATTCGTGTCTGCGTCTATGTGTATGTGTGTTTGTGTTTGTCAGTATATGTGTGAGTGTTGTGTGTGTGTGTGTTCTTCAGTTTTCTCCCCAAGCTTGATCTTCTGAAGGCATGGGCATGCGTGCGTTAGTTTTGCTTCTTTAAATGGATTTTATGCAGTTATTTATTATTTTTTTAAAAAAAAAAAAATCTGCCAACATCAATACCCATGTTATATTTTGTGTGTTTGTTTCTTTTCCAGTTCTTTGATCAATCAGATCAATCGAACTCATACCACACATGCGAAAAAAAGAAATATACATATGTAATATAATATATATATTGACCTGTTTTGTTTTTTGTTGTTGTTTTTTTTAGGCGTAAACTTGTTCTTGATTCGTTAATATTTCTATTCATTTATTAGTTCGTTTGTTTGTTGTTGTTGTTGTTGTTGTTTTCTCTGGGGCTATTTGTACTATGGCCTACATATCTGACGCATGTAAACAGACTATCAGTCAGATCAGTCCAATCACAAAGGGGGGGTGGTGGTGGTGGTGAGTTTGGGTGGGGGGGGGGGACACACACACACACCACAAACACACACACACACACACACACACACACACACACATCTATATATGTAATATAACTCTCTCTCTCTCTCTCTCTCTCTCTCTCTCTATATATATATATATATATATAGTGTCCTATTTTGCTGGGTTTAATTTCTTTATATATTTATCTCTCTCTCTCTCTCTATATATATATATAGAGAGAGAGATAGATAGATAGATAGATAGATAGATAGTGTCGAATTTTGTTGGGTTTAATTTCTTTCATCTGTTTGTTTTTTTTCTAATCATTTATTTGTTTCATGTTGTTGTTGTTTTTTTTGTTTTGTTTTGTTTCCACACAGGGGCTGTCTGTATCACTGGCACAGCCTCAGTGCATATTTGACGCACCGCGAACAGACCATACTTCTAAAAACAGCATGAAAGACTTTCAAAAGACATCGTACTTAGTACATGAGGAAGTAGCTGTACATTGAAAAACCAAACGAAAGACCAAAGACTAACGAATTAATACTTTTAGAAAACAATGCGAAAGAACCTAAGACGTAGATATAAATGAATAAACGAATACATAAGAACGAAGACTGAATCTCTCTCTCTCTCTCTCTCTCTCTCTCTCTCTCTCTCTCTCTCTCTCTCTCTCTCTCTCTCTCTCTCTCTCTTTATCTTTATTCTATTTAATTTTTTTTTTTTTTTAGTCACACACCAAACGCACATACATCTATTGTAATAAACTTCAGTCAGGGAGAAAGATGCAGAGACAGGTGATCGATACAATATAGCGGGACGATCGAGACACTATATGTATGTATGTGTGTATGTATGTCAGTGTGTATGTATGTATGTATGTATGTATATTTTTTCTTATGTATGTATATGATATGGCTGAAGAAGCTGTTTATACAGCGAAGATTTGCTGCTTTTACACTTACAAGTTTTAAAGGCATGCCAACAGCCTGGTGTTGTATAGATTTTCATAATTATTTTACCGGTCTCGGTATTTACCTCAGAGCTTTCTGCAAGGAGCGGAGCCAAGGACACCAGAGAGAGTGTGAACTTTGTGTGTGTGTGGGGGGGGGGGGAGGGGGGGGGAGGGTGTATGTGTGTGTGTGTGTGTATGTATGTGTGTGTGTATGTATGTGTGTGTGTGGGGGGGGGGGGTATGTGTGTGTGTGTGTGTGTGTGTATGTATGTGTGTGTGTGTGATAGTTGTGTCTCGATCGTGTGTGCGTGTGCGTGTGCGTGTGTGTGTGTGTGTGTGTGTGTGTGTGTGTGTGTGTGTGTGTAATAGTTGTGTCTCGATCGTGTGTGTGTGTGTGTGTGTGTGTGTGTGTGTGTGTGTGTGTGTGTGTGTGTAATAGTTGTGTCTCGATCGTGTGTGTGTGTGTGTGTGTGTGTGTGTGTGTGTGTGTGTGTAATAGGTGTGTCTCGATCGTGTGCGTGTGTGTGTGTGTGTGTGTGTGTGTGTGTGTGTGTGTGTGTGTGTGTGTGTGTGTGTGAGATAGTTGTGTCTCGATCGTGTGTGTGTGTGTGTGTGTGTGTGTGTGTGTGTGTGTGTGTGTAATAGGTGTGTCTCGATCGTGTGTGTGTGTGTGTGTATGTGTGTGTGTGTGTGTGCGTGTATGTGAACGGTCACTTAACGTGAGCGGACATGCACGCCCACGTCCAAGCACTACACGATCGATCACCATTGATCAGCTGATGGACAGACAGTCGATGGACGGGACAGACCCTGACGAGTGGTTAACACTGATGCCCCCGGCTCACATCACTCCTTCAATGACGTGACAATGAGTCGAGGGTTCGAGTCTACTACTACTACTATTGGCTCCGTTTTCAGTGTCAGAGTATTGTCACGGAAACGAGTCCACGTTCTGTCACGTAAATCACGATTACGCTATCCCCTATATTCATCTTTTCCTCTACCATACGCATACACCCGCACGCCCGCACGTGCTCTCTCTCTCTCTCTCTCTCTCTCTCTCTCTCACACACACACACACACACACACACACACACACACACACACACACACACACACACACACACACACACTCTCTCTCTCTCTCTCTCTCTCTCTCTCTCTCCCTCTCCCCCGACACATGAAAAATAAAGTTATTACCCCCTATGGCCTATGGCCTTAATTGAATAAACCGTCTTAAATCTTGAATCTTTCTCACTCTCTTTAAAGAAAAAAAAAGAAGAAGAAAAAAAAATCACATGTCGTGGAAATATCTATAATTTCTCTCATTTGAAGCATGCTCCCATGAAGGGCCAACTAAATGCAAAAAAAAAAAAAAAAAAAAAAAAAAAAAAAAAAAAAAAAAAAGTATTCAGGAAACGAACCTCATTTACTTTGTAATAACATTTTCATTCAATAACTTACATTCGAACGCACGCACGCATTACAACAGACCATAACAAAATTCATCAGTGAACTGCCGTCAGTAGAATATCATTTCCCATAGCAGATAACAGGAAAAAAAACGTCGTTTCATAAAATAAGTTTTCATAAGAACAGGCAGGAACAAGTAACCAAACTGCTGTTTGGGAATCTTCTTCTTCTTCTTCTTCTTCTTCTTCGTTCGTGGGCTGCAACTCTCACGTTCACTCGTATGTACACGAGTGGGTTTTTACGTGTATGACCGTTTTTACCCCGCCTTGTAGGCAGCCATACTCCGCTTTCGGCGTGGGGCATGCTGGGTATGTTCTTTAGTGTTTCCATAACCCACCGAACGCTGACATGGATTACAGGATCTTTAACGTGCGTATTTGATCTTCTGCTTGCGTTTACATACGAAGGGGGTTCAGGCACTAGCAGGTCTGCACATATGTTGACCTGGGAGATCGTAAAAATCTCCACCCCTTTACCCACCAGGCGCCGTCACCGTGATTCGAACCCGGGACCCTCAGCTTGAAAGTCCAACGCTTTAACCACTCGGCTATTGGGCCCGTCTGCTGTTTGGGAATTATTTCCTCATCTATCGAGAAAGCTTCATGTTATTCGTTTATTTATTTATAGTCTATTCATCTAAGATGATGGTATTAGACTGAAGAGCAAACATCATGACTGACACAAGAACAACATAATGATAAAAAAAAAACACCACACATAAAGTAAATTAATGAACTTCACACACACACACACACACACACACACACACACACACACACACACACACACACACACACTGCAAAATACATCGACCACAACTCTCTCGTGAGTTTTCACGACTGAATTTTCCACTATGACAACATGTATTATCACTTACACACACAAACAAACAAACAAACAAAACAGAGCCGCCAACATCACAGAAATGCCATGAGTACAATCGCATGCCTGGAAGTCAAAGTGGAATTACCACTACCTGCTTTTTGTACTCGAAAGAAACAAGGTAACGGGCGGAAAACAGAAAAAAAAGAAAGAAAGAAAGAAAGAAAGCAAAATAAGTACTCTACTTGTGTGGCCCTCACGATGAGGCAAACTGGTTGGTTTTATTACACCACTGTAAACACGATGTGTGTGTGTGTGTGTGTGTGTGTGTGTGTGTGTGTGTGTGTGTGTGTGTGTGTGTTTGTCGTTGTGTGTGTGTGTGTGGGGGGGTGGTGGTGGTGGTGGTGGTGGTTGTGTATGTGTGTGTGTGTGTGTGTGTCGTTGTGTGTGTGTGTGTGTGTGTGTGTGTGTGTGTGTGTGTGTGTGTGTGTGTGTGTGTGAGCTTTAGCTCGCTGCTGGCACTTGCCAGTCACTCGCTGAACTAACCTACTAGTAACCAACCAGGTGAATCCTAGATGAATGGCATTATAGATAACATGAAGTGAAATAAAGGGAAAGAAAGGAAATTAAAACAATGAACTATATAAGCAAAAGCAAAGCAAGGCGGTGAAAGGAAACAAAACAAAACAAACAATACCAACAACAACAACAGAAATTAAGCGCGAAAATGAACCTAAAAAACCAAACAAAAAAACAAACAACAACAGTACAACTGAAAAAAAAGTAATCGAAAAAATAAGAACTAGAGATGGTAGCTTAAAGCTCGGTGAAACAAAGGGTAGTAGGGGACAGACGGACAAAGACACACTTGGAGACTTGGAGACCCGGAGAGAAAGAGAGAGGGAAAAAGAGAACGGGGGGAGAGAGAGAGAGAGAGAGAGAGAGATAATAGACAGACATGGAGAGAGAGAGAGAGAAATAGAAAGAAAGAAAAAAACATATGAGAAGCAGTAGAAAGAGAAGAGTGACGTTGAGAGACGGAGACGCGGAGACAGAGATAGAGGAGAGTGGAGGGGGTGGGGGTGGGGGGGGGATAGGAGATGGTGGTGGGGGAGCAGGTGGGGCGGGGGGTAGGCCAGGGCGGTCGAGGGGAGACCTTAGCCTTTGCGCTGGGAGAAACAAAAGAGTGGAAAGAGAGAGAGACAGACAGACAGACGGACAGACTGACGGACAGACAAATAGAGGAGAAAGAGAAAAGGGGACAGAGTGTGAGTGAGTGTGTGTGTGTGTGTGTGTGTGTGTGTGTGTGTGTGTGTGTGTGTGTGTGTGTGAGCCGGAGAGAAAGAAAAAGAAATGAGAGAGAGAGAGGCGAAGAGAAGGAAAAAGAAATGAGAGAGAGAGAGAGAGAGACAGAGAGAGACAGAGACAGAGAGACAGAGAGACAGAGAGAAAGAAAAAGAAATGAGAGAGAGAGAGAGAGAGAGGCGGGGGTTGTTACTTGCGCGAAGTTGCGATCTTTACGCGAAGCCTTAGGTGTGCGATCAAATGAGGCAGGCTTTGAAGATTTTCATTGGTGTCGAAACTTGGTCCCTTTGTGGGCCCTTTACTTTGCCGACACACATATTCTCTCTCTCTCTCTCCCCCCCCCCCCCCCCCAACCCCCCCTCGCCCCAACCCCCACTCCCTCTCCCCCCTGCCCACCCACCCCCACCCCCGCCCCCCCCCAGGCACACCTTCCTCCCTCTTCCCTCTTCCCCTTCCCCCCCCCCCGCCCCCTTCCGTCCCCAAAACTCATCCACTGTCTCTCCTTTACTGTTTCCCGTCCTCCCACTAACTTTCCCCCTCTCTTTCCTTCTCTCTTCCCCCATCCCACCCACCACACACGTTCCCTCTATGTGTGTGCGTGTGTGTGTGCACGTGTGCGTGTGTGTGCAAGTGTGTATGTGTGTGTGTTAATGTATGTGTGTGCGCGCACGCGTGTGTGTGTGTGTGCGCGCGCGTATGTGTGTGTGTGTGTGTGCACAGTGTGTGTGTGTGTGTGTGTGTGTGTGTGTGCACGTGCGTGCGTACTCGCGCGCTCGCATGTGTGTGTGTGTGTGTGTGTGTGTGTGTGTGTGCGCGCGCGCTCGCGCCCGCTCGCATGTGTGTCAGTGTACGTGTGTGTGACAGTTGTAAGGCAATTGAAAACACGCTCCGTTTTTTGTGTTTTGTCATTTTCGTGGAAGAAAAAAAGGGGGATGTGGTATGAGGGATCTCTCATTCTGTAAAGTGGTCATCGCAGCTTCTGTACTTACTGGGCGTGACATCCTGTTTGTTCAGTGGTAATTAACACAGACAACAACAACAACAACAACAACAACAACAGCAAAATGAGAAAGAACTTGTCACATTGTGTTTATGTTTGCGTAACAGTTAAGTGACTGAACTTAAGGCCGTTATCACACACACACACACACACACACACACACACACACACACACACGTACACACGCACACACACTCACACACACACGTACACACGCACACACACTCACACACAAACATACACACACACACAAACACACACACACACATGCACACTAAAATGACTATATGTATAACATACGCACACAGGCATGATGCATACGCACACACATAACCATACACTGCACGCAAGCACAAGCCCACCCCCACCCTGACCGCCTCACACACGCACGCACACACACACACACACACACACACACACACACACACACACACACACACACACACACACACACACACACACACACACACACACACACACAACACACACACACACACACACGAACCAGGGCGAGACGAAGTTAGAAAGATTTTAAGCCTTATAAATAAAGACTGACAAAGAATAACATTATCATGCACCACAGTGAGCGTGAACTATAGTGAAGCAATCATGCTGAGGAAACTGATATCATCCCCCCCCCTCCCGCCCCCCTCTCACCCCCCCCCCTGCCCCCCCCCCCCCTCACCCCCCCCCCCTCCCCGAATGACCCATCCCAGGCAATTTCTCTGTACAACTAAAACATAGTTCCGTATGAATATGTCAGTTTTATTCAGTTGTCTTATCCAGGTAAAGCTGTCCTTAACGGTGAGAGAGAGAGTGGTTGTTTCATACTCAGCAGAAACAGCACAGATAAAAAAAAAAAATACCCACGCTCCTGTTACTATTTTGTTACTTTTACTACTGAACCACGCACGCACACATTCGCTTGAAATCAAAGCCTCCCCCCCCCCCTCCCCCTTCTCTCCCCCCCCCCCCCCCCCACCTCCCCACTCCCTTTTGTTTTTTTTTAAACCCGTTAAGGCTAATGGGTCCCTAACACAGCGTACGAAAAACTAACCCGCCGACTGAGACTGACCACACACACACACACACACACACACACACACATTCACGAACACACACACACACACACACACACACACACACACACACACACACACACACACACAGAGGAAGAAAGAGAGAGAGAGAAAAAAAAAAGAAAAAAAAAAGAAAGAAGAAAAAGAAAAGACAGAGCCGCTTAAATTGCAGGCGAACCCAGGCTGGCTCGCTCCGCTACTGTGGCGATATCAGCATCGAGATGGGTAACGGAGCAGATTGTTGGCGCTTTTGATCGCCGGGATGGCCAGATTAATGAGCATGTCAGGGTTTCATTGATCATAAATTCATTAAAACAGATACGTATCATATCGCTTGTATCTCAGGCTCTGTGTGCTTCTCTCTCTCTCTCT